>NW_010108105.1:0-203 GCF_000699245.1 Pterocles gutturalis | reverse complement strand
CCTCGTGCAAATCCTCGTGCAAACCCTGCCGCCTGTTTGGTTCGTGCCACCGTCCTCGCTGCCACCCTCCTCGCTGCCACCCCTGGTGTGAAGACTCCTCGTGCAAGTCCTTGTGCAAAGAGGGATCCTCGTGCAAATCCTCGTGCGAAGGCGGATCCTCGTGCAAATCCTCGTGCAAACCGTCCCGCCGCCGCTCCCCGCGC
>NW_010108104.1:79522-79814 GCF_000699245.1 Pterocles gutturalis | reverse complement strand
GAGGGCTGGGTGGTGGGTGTGAGGCGACAGCGTGTGAGGCGTGGGACAAGACGGTGCCCAAGACGGGCTCGTGTGAGGGCGTTGGGACAGGGAAGGGTGAAGGCGGAGGGTGAGGTGAGCGGGAGCTCTGGAGGCAGCCGTGCGGGTTTGGCGTTGGTTATGTCCCACAGACCCTTTCCTCCCAGAGGCCCCTTCCCCTTACTCCTCAGTGGAACCGTGAGGGGAGAGCTGTGAGGGGTGGGAGGCAGGCTGGAGCCGCGCTGCCCGTGGGGCGGGGAGGGCGCGGGGGCTG
>NW_010108104.1:0-79464 GCF_000699245.1 Pterocles gutturalis | reverse complement strand
GGGGGGGCGGGGGGGGCAGGTGGTGGGTGGCAGGCGGCTGCCGCGGGGCTCACATCCGTCCTGGGCATGGCTTCCCAAAAAGAGTCACCTCCTTAGAGGGAGATCCAGAGGTCGTGGTGGGAATGAGTACACATCTAGCAAAAATGTCCTGAAAGGAAAGTTTAGAAGTTCTGGAACTGTTATGAAGGGAAAGGGAACAAGCAGCACAACCTACAAATGAGAAATTGCTGACAGGGAGGATATAGCATCTTCCCTTTTCCATAGAGGACAGGACAAGAAGGGGTGTGTTTGTATTGCAGCTAGGGAGACCTAGACCAAATGGTGGGGGAGCTTTTTTTAAGGGTAAGAATAGTTCAGCAAAGGAAGAGGTTGCTTACGGGACGGATGACTTATGTGACTTTGGAGATTTTTAAGAGCAAGCTAAATAAATTTGACAAGTTGTGTGGATAGGTTTAAAGACTTATTGAGGTCATTTCCAGCCTTGTTTTCTGTATGCTAGCTGTAGACCTGAGCAACACCTCTTCAGCATAACACATCTTGTCACTCTGGTGGGTGGTCTGCCACTACGGAGCTGTTCAGGCAAAGGAGCCGCTGATGTTGAAAATAGCTTGCTTTGCTGTTTTGAGCCAACTGAAGTACTGAGAACACCCAACTGATTTCTTCCTTTCCTATTTTGTTAATGAAACACCTCAGCATTGGCTGAAAATCTTATTTTTCTTGATAGAAATTATCAGCATGCCACATTTCAGTCATATTTTGTCTTACATTGACAAAAATTTCCAATGTAAAGAGTGTTGAAATGTGGTCTAGATCAACAGAAAGATTTGAAATTCATTACAATTAAAATTAAGTTAGAATATAAGAAAGAATAGGCGATATTGGGCTCTATAATAAAGTTTTCTAAAATAGCTTTTTGATGTGTATAAAATGTATAGATCTTGTGTATGTAATTGACCTGACAGTTGAGTCATCTTAAATACCCTTTCCACAATGATGTCACCTGTTTTCTATCAGCTTTTTCTAATTGCACTTTTGAAGCTGATGCTACCCCTGTATTTGATCCCAGTCTTCTAAATCTTTAAGCACATTTGTAATGTCATTCACAGGAGTAACCTCACTGAGGTCAATGGGACTATTAAACTGGAGGAAGTTAAACACATGCTTAAGTGTATGAATGGGCAGCCCTGTAATGTATGTTTTCTTAAAGGTGGCAAAAATTGTTGAGTCTTTGTGGCTCAGGGTTACTGGAGAGCAAAGTTTTCCTTTTCTTTTTAAGCTGAGGAGGAACCAGTGATTTGGGGGGGGTTTCATTTTTTTTACCTTTTGCTTGCTTACACATCTTTGGAAAGGTTTGCATTATTTTTGATAGGCGTTTTTATCTTTTTTTTTTTTTCTCCAAATTTTGTTGAATTTTTTTATTCCCTTTTAATTTTTAATAACTTGTTTTTAAATTCCTGACTATTCTACTGCAATATTTTTTTCTGTCACTTTTCTTCATACACAAGTGTGTGTTTTGAAACACTCTAACAAAAATACTTGTCATAAAGTAAGAATCAGCATGGTTTCCGTAGTGGGCTTTGGCTGCAAAGCACAATACCAGGGAGGTATCAAGGTGTCAGAAGGCTGAGCTATCAGAGGGGGTTTTATTGTATTACACTGTGAAGATGCTGGGTTGTTTCAGACTGAGACAGTAGCCCATGGAATGCTCTTAGTATACTGCTAAAATTAAAGAATTTGTTGGTTGCTCTGACATATAGAGCATCACAGAAACCCAACAGCTGAACTCAAAAGCCCAGGACTTAATACCAGTCTCTATAGAAAGGTCTATAAAAGGAATTTATCAAGATTATTAATTTTTCCTCTTTTTTGAATTCATTTAACATTGTCACAGCTGAAGAGAGTATAACACAGGAAGTGATTAATTTGCATGTTTGAGATTTTCTGTGGTGGAGGGAGGATCTTGAGCTCAATACAGAAGGCAAAACAATGTGTTCAAGATAATTTCCGGTTTTATTAATTTTGCACTAATCCTCATCTGGGTCTGATTTTGTAATCAGTTGAATCAATTGAGTTTCACTGTTGACTCAATCTGATCAGGATTTGTGCACTTCTGTATGAAACTAAACAGTTAGGAGAGAATTATTGAGTGATAACATGCCCACAGTAACACATTATAGTATTACTAACATCTTGCCTATTAGGAAAATGAGAAAATGACAATATTTGTGTCCAAAATAGGTGATTTCAGATGGAAGTGCCTGTAGGCTACGGAGCTTCATTAAGAAGAATCGTTCTGGGCTTACCAAAGTAGATGAATTAAATGCCACCCCACTGCATCATGCTGCAGAAGGAGGTCAAATAGAATTAATGCAGCTGATCATAGACGATTCTTCCTGTGAAGGTAAGGTAACACACATTTTGTGAACTATTTTATTTAACAGAATAAAAAAGTCCAGTAATCAAAGTGTTTGTTACCCAGCTGAAGCAGAACTGGTATGTCTTAGCTACATTTATAGATTTAAATGTAGTTCAAACTGTCTGCCACATTTTGCTGTGTCTTGGGTGTGGTTTGGTGCCGTTGTTATGTTAGGACTGTTTTCTCTCTAATGCAGTGATTCGATATATCTTCTTTTGGGACTCAGATTTACAGTCTTCAGATATGAAAAAGAAAACTGCAGTGAAGTACAGTAGGCCTCACTTTTTGTCTTCCTTATTTATATTATGTATCTTTTGTTACATTTGTAATACTGGAAATGTAAAAGCGAATGAATTTGGTTTCTTATACTCGTCATTCAAGTTGTCATCACAACTCTTTTACTTAATAGTGGGAAAGAATAAATATTTGATGAGATAAGCCATCTAAAGAAATCTAGGGAAGAAGTGGTAAGTAGAAGAACATGGGGACCTGAATGATGGAAAAACCCTCTGTGTGAAAGGTGGTGTTCAGTAGTTATTAATAAGCGTTGTGAACTACATAGGATTCCATTGATAGACCGTGGGCTGCTGAATGAACATACAATGGCCTTGAAAAGCTCCTTTTTTTCACCTAATAATAGCCAACCTAATTTTAGATTTTTATGGCTAAAATATGTTCTTTTTCTTTTCAGTATATAATTTTTGTCTTTTTTTTGAATTTTTTTGAAGTTTATTTGCAATTTTGAGGCTCGAAATATATGTGTAGAGCAGGCCAGTTTTATAACTGGTGTGAATTGATTTACTTCTGTGTTCTTAAGTGAATCAGAATGGATATGTTCATTAATCTTCTTACAATTTGCAAGCACTTATTTGTTATCTCTTATTTTAGTTATTCACACTCACTTGTTCTGGGCAACCTCTAAAGCAATAGCTGCAAAGTCAAAGAAGATAGGAAAGAGAAGAGGCAAGGAAAGAGGGAAACCAAATAACTCTTGGGGGAGGAAAAAAGGTGTACAATAATAGGCAAGAAATAGGTGTTTCACTCCTTCCGTCTCTCCATTATTATAGCTTGAAATTATTTAATAAATAGCTTTATTGCTATTTGTTAACCTTATCAAGCTTTCTCTCTGCTATTTTAGTATATTAATAGAACATTTTCTCTAACCAATGCCATGTATTCAGCACAATATTGAATGCATGACATGCAATCTTTCTATTTTTCTCTTTAAAGAAACAGTAGCATAGACCTAAACCTTTGACCATTTATTTTTTTCAGTGTGATCAGAACATTTGATGCTTTTGCTTTGGTTTTGGTTTTGTTTTGTTTTCTCACCTTTGACCTAGTATTAAATGTGATGGATTCTTCTGGAAATACCCCACTGCACTGGGCCACAAAGAAAAACCAGGTTGAAAGTGTTAGTTTGCTTCTCAGCAGGGGAGCCAATCCAAACATTCTGAACTCCAATATGATGGCACCTTTGCATATGGCCGTGCAGTCCCTACATAATGAAATTGTTAAGGTAAGTCTAAAGTCCACATAAATACACAGATTTGATAAGTAGCTCAATAGCAGCTGCGTGTGTAACGCCAAGACCTTGTTTATACGCCCAATGTCCTGCACGTAGCTCCTCGCATGCTTTGTTCAGTGAGCAGGATATGTAACATATGAAGCTTATAGAAATGTTTGTCTTAGCACAACAAGTTAAAATGAACTTACTGATTTATATAGAAACTGATATTTGTGCTGTTATAGTAGTTACGAAGTTTCAGGGAGAATTCTTTTAAATTTTCCAAGCAGAAGGGATTTTCTTTAAAAGGTTCTTTTAACACTAAAATTTAATGTAGGCATGTGTTATTTTAAATGTAGGGAGTGATGGAAGTATCAAACTTTTCTTGAAACTAGTGTATTTTTTTAAATTAAAATCAGATTAAAATTAGTCAGAAAACAGTTCTTAAAACCAACATTTTAGTAATAATTTGAATAATACCAGAACTAAAGCTGCAATTACAAGTCACAAAAATATATTGTGAAGAAATTACTAAGGTGTCATTTTGAACCTTGTGAAACAGCAACAGCATTGGAATTTTAAACAGCATAATTTTTTCATCATTTGTCCAAGTGTAATTAGAATGTTTTCATTCCATATGTGGCATTTGGATAGAATTTTAGAATTTGTTAAGTTCTTGAATTTACTAGGTGAATACAACCTTAACACCATAGGGCTTACTTTTTCACTTTAAAGTTTTCTCTTTTTCTAGTTCATCCAAACAAAATAAAGAAAAACATATTCCTCTATTAAAGACTTAAGATCCTTTAGTGCTAAAATATTTCACTATCCTCTCATATCTTTTACAAAATCTGTATTTACTGTGAATTAAGAGTAATAAAATCTGAAATACAAGCACATTTTTTAAGTGGGCTTTGCAGCAAGTACTGGGTTTGCATTGTTTTACAGCTCTAGTCTTGACTAAATATATGCTCTCATTTTTTCTCCACTGTTTTTTATTCAAGCTAATTCTTCTTTGGTTTCTATTGTCAAATTGCCTAAGAGTGATTAATACATGTCAGAACAGAAAAATTCTTTGGAATTACTTAAAGATAATTTAATAAATATGTAGATAGAGGAATAAATATGCAGTGCAGTATCATCATTATAATTTCCGGATCCTTTACTTCTCAAAAAATTCTGGAAGCTGTCATAGAGGTACTTAGTGACACTGATAGCTCAGTGTTAGCTATTCACATAGGGACTGAAAGATTGAAAGGATCCCTGTTTTCATCAAGTACCATCTCCCTGTCTCTTTCAGCTGTTCAATAGGTGCCTGATCAAGCAGGATCTACAATATTGCCACTTTCCGGTGAATACAGAGTATTACAAGAGATTATAACAAACTTCAGTTGAAAATCCCCATTTGCAATTTGCTACAGAAAATATTTTCTTCCAGTACTGAAGAAATTGTTAAATAGAATTTTAAGATACTCTGCAGCTATGTGCATTGTTTATCCTAGTTACCCAGCTGCCTGCTGTAAAGAATTTTACTTTGTCTGTTCTCACCTGCATTTTTCACCCACATATTTTTATATTCTCCCGCATTTTGTCCCTCCTCTACCTATGTGTTGTGGGCTGTTGGCATACAAAAAGAACAAGTTACAAGAGCGCTATGGGTGGTAAACAACAAGAGTAATAGAATAGGCATTTGTTGTTGTGTTTGGCTTGTGGTTGACCAAATCTTTTCTTAAACATTTAGATTTTAGTCCAGCATAGCAGTACAGATGTTAATTTGGAAGGTGAAGCAGGGAACACACCAATAATAGTAGCATGTTACAAGGATAATCCTGAAGCACTGGTACTCCTGGTAGGTATAATTACCCATCACCTTTAATGTGATTCTGTTTACCTTGATGCAGTGTTACTCCATTTCTGTGTTCTGTCTTTGTTCAGTGGATGAAGGTTAATCATGGACATAACATTCAAGCTTCTTTGCATAGGTGTGTGCATTAGTGTGCTCCTTGTTATTTTATGAGGTGGTTATACTGCAAATAAATGTTCAGTGGACACCTTTATAGCGTCACTATCTATTAAATAAAGGGATCACCCTTTAGGAAAAAAAAAAAAATTAAATCTCCAAAAGAACACTTTTTGTCTGAAATAAAAGGTATTCTATCTTCCTCTATGTCACTCTTTTTCTAGAATTTTCACTTATATGCTTCTGAAGCATGAAGAAAACTGTTAATGAAATACTTAGAAACTGTTTGACAAGAGTACGAGCAATTGTTATATATATTCTGTGTTCCCTGATACTTAAAAAATATACTTTCCAAAAATTGAAACACTATTTTATGATTTAGAAAACTGTAGAAAAAATGTCAAGCGTACCTGAGTTTCATTACTTGTTTATGGGACTTTGTGAACAAATCTTGCATGCTTTGTGAAAAACCAATTAATAGAACAGAAGAGTCCTGTTGGAAGAGACCGAAGAAGATAATCTAGTCCAGCTGCCTGAGCACTTCAGGGCTGACCAGAATTTAAAGTGTATTATTAAGATGATTGCATAAGCAATGTTAAAAAATAAAAAAAAATAAAAAAAATAAAAAAATAAAAAGAGAGAGACAGCTACAGCTATAGGGGAGGCTATATCTGTAACAATATGTTCATTAGTCAGAACTTTCTGTATGTCGTTAAGCTATATCCAGGCATTATTTTTCAGATTGAAAATGGAGGGAAAATATGTAAACCAAACAAAACAGGATGTATGCCTATCCATGCAGCTGCATTTTCAGGTGCAAAAACATGTATGGAAATTCTTTTAAAAAAAGGTAAGTACATTGTTCCCAAGCAGTCAGTAAGATTTATTATTTATAGTAGCATTATCAATTTACTGCTTTACTTCTCAAAGATCTGTCAAACAAGCACTTATAACTGTGACTGAACTTACAAGAAGTTAATGCAGTTATTCCTATGGGCAATTCATGCTATAACTTGTAGGAATGCGGCTGTAGCTTAACTGCTTTCCTAAATGTGAGTTCATCCATTTTTTAATGATAGATGTGAAAGGTTCATATTCTGAGGGGGGGAGAATATTATTCCAAAGTTAATATACTTGTTTTGAAAGCCTTGATATCTTCTATTATGTCATTCTTGGTTAAAAGATTTCCATTTATTTTCATCTCTCAGGTGAAGAATTAGGTCACTCTGCTAAAACCCACATCAATTTTACCAATAATGGAAAGTGCAGTCCACTTCATTTGGCAGTTCAAAGTGGGGACCTTGAAATGATTAAAATGTGCATTGAATTTGGAGCCCAGATTGATCTAAAACAGGTAAAACTCATAATGGAACAAAATATAATTTTGATACAACCTCGATATCTCTCAGTCTCTCAGTGCTGTGGAAAAAGAGATGAGCAGATAATAATTGCAAAACCTAGGGAGCAGCAAAATAAAACATGTCTGTAGTTCAAATCAGGCAAAATAGTAGGTTTCTTTATACAAGTTACCTAGGATGTTGTGGGCATGAAAAGTTTGCATGGATTTAAAATGCATTTGGACTGATCCATAGAAGAAAAATCTGTCCTCAACTACTACATACAACAACATCCGTCTGGCTCAGGAAGTCCTACACAAGTAGAGTGTGGGAGAGCACTCTGGAAAAGTATTGCTGTGGTACAGCCTTCTGCACAAACTCTTTACTATGCAACTGCTGTCATCCCTTCCCAGAAATGGGGTCTTCAGTCTGACCCTTTCTCATCATTGTTCGTCCTCAGCCTTGCCCTGGCCTTACAGCATCCTTTTTGTAAGCAAGCACAAGTTCATAATACTACTGCTGCTACTGTGACACTTGATGTAAGGACTTGTGTCCAGCTTCATGATAAATAAACATTTGTAAAAGTATCCATCATTAATCAGATTGTTTGCAAGGCTGAAATTAACTCATGTGAGCAAAGATAAACATGGTTTAGTCTTCTTTTATTGCTTTGATTCTTTGAACACACAGCTTTTGAATTAGATTATTTATGCTGCTGATTTTGTGATGGGTAAGACTGTTTTGAGAATGCTTATGTCATTGTGGAAAAGCCCATTCCAATGCATTCACTGAAACGTTCCTGTTCTGAAAAGGACAAAGTCAGAACCCTCAGGCATGTATCACTGCTAGTTTGTCCCATCTAGTTAAATCAAATCCTGTTTGGGAAAATCTTGTTCTAATCATTTATTTACTGCTTAGTAATTTTATGACTGTCTAGCTTATAACAGTTTAATAAAATATTAGACCAAGTTCTTTTTAGCCTGCAGAAAACTTAATTTAAGAACAACATCGAAGAAAGATTCCATTTAAGGAAGTCAAAATATTTTAAAATAATGCATTTTCAGTATTATATAGGCACTTCTGTTTGCTTATTCATTTGTGCTGGTCTACCTATGGTTTTCTGCAGTTTTCCTTTGCTTCATCTCTTGTATTAAAGGGTGCTCTGTGTATCTGTTTATTAATTCAACTACCAAAAATTGTTAAGACTGTCATTATCTTGTATCTTAGGCACTTGGCCTAGAATAATAAGACTGAATAAATAATTATTATAAATAAGTTTATTTAAAACCATCTCTTTAGTCTTTCATGGTCTTTAAGATCTCTAGAGTTTCACTATTTTAGATAAAGATTAAAGTTGCATTACTTGCATAGAAATTCTGGCATTTAGGAATTATCAATCACTGGATCACTAGTGTGGTTAGTAGGTTGGAGGTCAGGTTGTTGGCATTTAAATGTTAAACTGCTCTTTTATTTTCCCATTTGCAGAATGAAAAATGCACAGCACTTCATTTTGCTGCCACTCAAGGAGCAACTGAGATTGTAAAGTTAATGATGTCCTCCTATGCTGGTGAGGAATCCATTATTGATGCTGTAGATGGGAATAAGGAAACATTGCTTCACAGGTAGGAGGCTGCTCTGCCAGACTTCACTATAAGTTGTGACCCATGATATCCTTAGTTATTCTCAACATCCTATTACATTTTATATAGTACACTTTGGAACACCCTTCCACATGGGTTGGAACTTCTCCATGGGATGGGAGACGGTTTTAGTACAACATGAAAGAATCACTAATTTAGTCAGAATGTTAAAGATTTTGGTGCTGATATCAAAATCAAAACAGATCCAGTTACCTTGCAACCATGTCAAAATGGTCACTAACACTTTGTATTGAAAATTTACTCCAGTAAAGAACTAGTAGGTGAACAAGTTTATGGAATTGTTAACAGTTTCTGAGGTTGTGGAACAAATGCCCTCATCTAATGTTCTCCAGAAAATGACTGAAAAGTAATACAAACAGTTTAAAAAAATCTTCTCCAACCCAAATACTTACACCTGGTCAGCTACAAGTAGACGTTGGTACCACTTCTCTATGACTATAAAGTTGCAGATGGCATTTGTATATGTAGTAATCCTCTAAACTAGTAGTCTTTCACAGTCCATTTGCAACCAGAGCGTTAGGCTGTGGAGGAGTTTCCTCAGTCTTCTGTAGCAGACAGACAGTTAAATGTGCTGACTGACTCGTCTATGGAAGATAGTATATTTCTCCATCTATACATTTTTGCAAGAAAGATGTGTCTCTTTGCATTTAAGTAAAGTGTAATAATTTTACAGTATTATTCTACAACAAGTTTTACATTAGGAAATAATTCATTGAAACTCAGAGGGAGTAGAGATGATTGCTCTTTGGACATGGTATAAAGTATAATGACTGAAAGATAATCAAAGCAAATTAAAAAGAGAGTGTGTTGTAAAGTTAAGATAAGGTTTGGGTACACTTGGAAATGCTGCTGTGATGGAACACGACTGAAGACAAAGTGATGACAGAACGCCAAAGAAAATTGTGCAGTTGCAACGTACTACTTAATAGATAAACAGCTGTCATATCTGTGGAAATGCTTGTCCTTGGAAAAAGCTTTGGCCCAAAGAGGATGACGCTCTTTTGTTCTCTGTGTCTGTGAAACAGGAAAGAAAATATTATCAAGAATAATCAGAAAGGCAGAAAGTCACTCAAATCTCTCAGAATATAAATAAACAGAATAGTAACTTTAACTTGTTGAGAAGTGAAGGAGCACTGAAACATAGGCAGGACATGATCCATTCACTTTTCTACTGTAATGTTTCCTTCTAAATATTTTATAAAATTACTTCACTCTCTTTTCACTCACCTGGGAATTTTTTTTTGAGTGTGTGTAGAAGCATTCAGTATTTATGCCTAGCTGGAGAGGTCTACTATAGATAATGGAGGCATCTCTATTTATTTGGAACCATGACGTGATTTTGAAAATATGTCTTTTGAGTAATCAGTTCTGACTGTAGTACACCCTGTGTTTTTACCTTTCGTTATGCTAAGGTAACTGTTATCTTTGAGATACAGTACAACCATGTAACTGTCCTTCTGTGTTGCTCATTGAGTCAAAATATTTAACAGAGGTCTGACTTCAGTAAACATTTAGAGTGTGTGTATTAACTGTGCTATACTTCCTGCTTTGACAATTTTTTCCTATAACATTTAATTCAGTGTCTTATATAATAAGAATAAAACCTGAAAATTTTTCATGTGTATAGACAGCTTTAAAATATTTTTAGGAAACTAATAAATATCACTGTGATTTATGTCAGTATATTTTATTTTTTCATATTTTTTTGAGTAAAATTGCCTGCCGGAGTCAGAATATGTGTTGCTAAGTCATTGCGATTTTAACCCTGCCTCAACATTATTACACAAAACATATAGTAAGTTGTTTTTGAAGACTGGACCAATGAAATGGATTTGAGGCTCTAGTCTGCATGGAACAAACTGAGTCTGAAGTTTATGGAATTCTGTATTGACCTTGTGTGGTACAGCAAAAGATCAGAAATATGAAATGACTAGTTCTATTAAAAATCAGTGGTAAAATTCCTGTTGACCTATCAAAGAGGTCTTTGTTTCCCACAGTGAGTTTTCAGTGTATTAATTGAACCAAATGTAGTTTAAAAACAAAACTCCATAACAAAAATGGAAAAAAATATTAAAAAGAATTACATAATAAAGGTATTTCTCTGTCTCTTTATTTTAAAATGTATTCATTTTAAAATATTAGAAAATGCAGCAAATGGAGAAATGTTACCCTTTGGCTTGAAACTTCATTGTCCTTTCTAATGCTACTGTATTTTTGCATTTTTCCCCACAGGACAGCATTGTTTGATCATTATGAACTGGCAGAGTATTTGATTTCAATGGTAAATATTTAATCAAGCAACATGTTTATAGAGATTATTGCTATCTATTACTACAGGTCTGCATAGAGAAATTAATAAAGAAAAAAGTATTCTCAGGTATAGGTTATTTAGATATATATATTTCATAATGCCTAATTGACAGTTATGGTACAGCAGTAGTTACGGTTCCGTAATAGCATCCCACAAGTGCAGAGGATGAAAACTTGCATTTTTGTTTCCATTTTACTTATTCAGGAAGGTTTCATGAACATCTTTTATGACAAACTGGTTCAGTCATCCTCACTTTTGGGATATGAAATATGAAATAAATGTTAAAAATGCATTGAATTTAGTCTGATTTTTCCAGAAAGATATCCTTTCACAGAAGTACATGCATGTGGTTTTTCTGGGATTGCATAGCCTTATATTGAAGTTTGTGCATGATCTAGAAATATTTTTTACTCTGGGCGGTTTGTTTACATTTCTTTACTGAATAATTATGAGGGAGAAAGAGAAGAAATGTAACTGGGGATGCTACTGGCTATGCTCCAAGTGTTCATTTACACCAGTTAAACTAAGGCTCATGTAACTGTTATATGCCCCGCTCTGATGAGGAAATTTTCAGAAGTCAGCAGATTTCTTTTCCATTTTGTGTATGTTTAGGTTTTTTGCTTAATTTCATGACAATTACATTAAGAAAAATTCTCTTTTACATACAGTTTTGCTTTTCTCAGAACCTCTGTATAGGAATTGGATTAAGTCAGAACTAGAAGTTGTGCTTATTTTGAATTCAAATGTGAAATCGTGAGGTTTGACTGCTTAATCACATCTGACAATACAACTTATCTGCACAAGTTATTACCTGATAAATACAGGCACAAGTTTTTGCATGTGGAGGCTTGTGTGCATGAAATATTAGGGGTAATATCTTTAACACTGCATTTGCTAAGAACAAACTTTTATTCGTTCAGAGTCATTTTTACTATTTTGGGCTCTTTCATAGAATCTATACAGAGGGTTTGTTTGGCTTTCCATATAAAGTATGTCAGTTTTGAAGTTTTTGGATTGTTTTCATTGGCCCTGTCTAGGAATGGAACAAAATATGCTAGTTGGGATTAGTCTGATGCAACACTCCTGGCAAGATCACTAGGTATTGCCTATGCTGTGGTGTACACGAGGGTGAAAAAGAAAATGTGGAGCAATGTTACTGCTCAAAAGGCATAGCAAATTCCAGTTCAGAATGGCTTTCTGGTTTTAATAAAAACCAAAATGTGGATATTTTATACATTAAATATCCACATTTCATGCACATTAACTTACGATGATTACTTCCTTTATGTTATTTTTGGTACTTTTTGTGTCTGAGAATAAAAGCCATTGTAAACAGATACAGTGTTACCTCTAGCTCTTCTAGACAGAAAAGGTAAGATTAGTTATGCTAAACAGGATTGTCCAGGCACACAATGTATGCTATTTACATTTAAATTATACCTTTTTTTTTTTTAAGTTGTAGATCAATGTGCTACACAAAAATCAGAAAATCAAACTCTACAGATATTTCTTCAGAGCTTTTCATTATTTTGCATTTGGTCTCAACATAACGTGGCAATGAGTACATGTTCTTGTTCTGGTGAGATGCACAGCTATGCTTTGCCATAACTGAAGGCATAACCGAAGCATTAGACACAAGACAGAAACCTAGATCAATATTCTCAACTTCTAAGCATTACAAAGCTTTGTAGCTTTAAAGAAATGCTACTTGCAAATTGATTTGCAAGCATTTTAAGCGCAATGACTTTAACAAAAATGTTGAGGAGGGCATTGTCATATTTGACAGGTGCACAGTGTCTGGTTTGTACATGCAAATGGTGTGATTGTATTTACAATGTATGTGCACAACTATAAAAAAGAATAAAGACTTGAAAATCAGAAAGTTCTCATGATTTAGCTAGTATCTAAGCAATTTCCCTGCATCTTTTAGTGGTTTTCTTTTTCTTGTGTACTGGACAATTTAGCTTTGAGGTATCTGGTGCTTCCTGGGTTTACTTCATTAATTTAATTGAAATGTGCTTATTCAAAATAAATAAGCAGTAATTTTATGTATTGTCTTGCTTCTTTTTTTTTAACTTCCCTTTTCCCCTTTTCCTTCTTTTGTCTTCACTAAAAGAAAAGTGAAAGATTAAATTGGTATAAATCCTAACTTATAGTTACAAAATTTGTGTAATATTGTATTTTTATAATTATGCTTAATTCATCTATATTGACATACGAATGCAGAAGTAGATGGAGTTCAGAAACTAAATTTACAAACTTAATTTAGCGGTATCGTAAATGTGGTAAATACATGTGGCAACATATAAGTTACTCCTTACTGTGAAAAAAAAATGATGAATGCTGCTGAATTCATTTTGCTGAAGGCTGAACAATGATGTTAGCTGGAGGGAAGGTGATTAAAGATTGCTTTATTAACTGGAAGTTGCTGCTCTGTATTCACTGACATCAATGAGCCACTTGAATGAAAAAGGTCTCTGTTTCTTTGATGAATAAGAAGATTTTTAAGAGGTAGTCTGGCCTTCTAGAGAGGTAACTGGGGAAAGGGTTGTGCATGTGTTTCTCTCAAACATTTCATCAACATACATTGGAAGCTTCCTGTTCTCTGTGGCAATCGTTGTACATTTATTAAATATTTCTTGCTAATGCATTGCAGGTTTTGCCATCCTAGAAAGAAAATATTACTCATGATTAATTCTCTCCCAAATTAGGATTGGACCCAAAGATGATTCAAGTTAATCGAAAAACTCCCACTGATTTTTTTTTTCCAGTGATCCTTGGATATTATCTGAAATAAAATAGATTTATTTTTTTTTTTTACTTTGTTCAACTCATCCAATTGGACATGCAACACCATATCTAGAAAAATGATATCTAAACCATCATAAAATATACATACATCTCATTGGTTCATTTACTTTTATCTTCATAGTCCCTTGTTGGCAGGATTTTTTAGATAGGTGTGTTTATGCACATAGTATTTTGCTGATACAATCATAGTGATACTGTGAACATAGTGACCATACTGTCGTGGCAACACACATCTTGTGCTAAACTAGACAAAATAGGAAAAACTGGGCTTTTGGCAGAATATCTCATTCCAGTCCTTGTGCTTCCCCCAAGCAGAAAGGTCTTATCAAAAGCTTTGAGTTTGAAGAATAGAAATGTGTCCACTGTTGATGCAGCTACTTTGGAGTCAAAACTAACTTGTCTCATATAGTTTATGATGAAGAAGAGAAAATGAAGATAGATCAAGCTGCACAGATCAAACTATACTAATATCTGGATGCATTACTTCTTGAACAGTATTCATATAATGTGGAGGTTCACAAGGGTCTTGTTCTGGTAATTATTTGGTAGATAAGACCACATCATTCAAAAGGGCTGCATTTTTTTTTTTTTTTATTTTTCCAGAGCTTCAATCCTAGTATTTGCAAGTTAGAATTCTGTTTTGAGTATTTCAATGCATGGAAAGGTACCATAGCAGAAGATCATCAGTTTTGAGTTCAGCATACCTAGAAGTAGGTCACTGTTATTTAGGCATCTAAATTTGTATATAGAGATGGCTGGGCTGGGGCTGGTAGTTTGAAAACATGGTAGTTTTATAGAGAGATGTAATGTGTTTATTGAATTTACTTATCTGGAGCATCTGGTGTTAATAAGAATGCCTGTAATTCTGCTATGCTTATAAAGGGCAGCACCATTTTGAAATTTTGTTTGGTCATTATTCATTATAAACTTGAAATTTTTTATTGCAGGGGGCTAATATTGATAGTGTTGACATAGAAGGTCGATCCCCACTTCTGTTGGCCACTTCCTGTGCATCATGGAAAATTGTGAATTTACTGCTCTCAAAAGGTAAAAAGGAATATACAGACACGATATACTTCCTTTGAGCAGGGCTCATACATGTTAAAACTCTACATCTAACCTTCCTCTCAATTTCAGTTCAGTACTTCAGCATACAGTCCAGGCACAGCTGAGCTAAACAGCTGCACAGTGCTGGTATCCACTGAGATAAAGGAAGAATTAGTGTGATGATTTCACCCTTTTTAATACAGTGAACAGGCTGTAGAAAAATGTGTATGCCATGTGTCATGCTTCTCATGGTAGAGGTGGCACTGGCACTTCATCACTGCATTCCTTAGCAGTTCACAAAGTAAGCAGAACTGTGGAATAATACACCACTTATACAGAGTCATGTCTCCTGTCAGCAACCAATCTTCACATGGTAAAGCCCGTATTTCAAGTGTTACTTGTGATTTTATATAACAGTCACCTTGAAAATGTTTGAGCTTTATCTTTCAATTGGTATACTTTCAGTGCAAGCTAATCATTGTTACTATATTTCCTTTTGTCAATAGTAATATAACTTGTTAATAAGCCTTGTAATAAATTTTGAAGCTATAACAAGATTACAACTTTAAAATATTAGAAGAGGTGATCATCTGCATCTTTAAATTACCTCTTGATTTGTGGGTGCTCAGTATCTCTGAATATAAGGGCCTCACATAAATCTTAGTGCTGCAGTGAAATACAAAATGCATATACACAAGGTAACAATGAAATCTGAGTGTCAGTAGGGTTTTTTGTAAGTAAAATTACATAACAATGTTGACTTGAAATAATATTTGTTATTTTATAGATTTATAAATAAGTGTTCAGCATTTGTTCCTTTGTTTTAAACATCATCAGTTAGTGCCAGGGGCCAGCAGTTTTGAAGTTGCTGGCATTTATTTCCATGTTTATCTAGGAGCAGATGTATCATTAAAAGATCATCTTGGTCGGAATTTCTTGCATTTGACGGTTTTGCAGCCTGGAGGATTACAGCATCTGGATGAGAAATTTCTGCAGGTACAATAAGCATCAGTTTATGTCTTTCTGTTACACTTATTAGAAGATGCAAAGAACAAAGCAACTACCATTTTATTTTGGAATGTTTGTAAAAGTTTGTGGTACTTGTTAAGTTGCCCAGTGTCACAAAAATAGTGTGAAGAGGCACGTATCTCTCATGAAAACATTTCAAACCCAATAATACAGTTTTCTTATTGCCAGGCAAAGGAATAACATAATCCCATAAATAATTTTGCTGTTGGGGGATTGAATAGCTCAAGAGGTAGGCAATAAAATATAGAACTTTTCACTTCTGTTTTCCCAACTTGCATGCAGTAAAGCTAGGGGATGTGCTCATATTCAGTCAAGCTCTAGGACTTAAACAGCTTACAGCATATTCTACAGGAGTTTTCTGTGGACTAGAGTGTAATAAGTCTTGGATTTAGTTTTAAAAAGGATTTCCAACATAGATTTGTATTTGACTCTGCTGAGGTGAAGCACTTGTACTGCTAGAGCTCAAGCTCGCTTGAAAGAATTACATTTTCTAGCTTCCAGAGCTCCAGAAATAACCTTTTAAATGTGAATCAAGTATAACTGATATTACAACATCTGCTGAAATCTTTTATAGACTTTGATTAGTAATACAGAATGGATTTAACCTCCCTATTCAGCAGATGTAGAGAATCAGTTTTAAACCAGAGCGATAACTCTGTTGTTTGCACTGACTTTCTAATTATTGATCATACTAATAATTCAGACAAAAGAGTGGAGCAGACCGGGGAGGAGATTTGTAGTTGCTTTAAGAAAGGTTATACATAGGATGGTGTTAGCTAAGGTACAAAGGAAAAATGGAAGTGAAGATGAGAAAGAGAGATGGGGAAAATAAAATTACACTGTAAACCAGTGAACTGATGGTTCTTGACAGCCACAAGTTTTGCTACTGAATACGGACTATTAGACTACCCTTACGTTCTGTACAAGTCTTCTGCTGACAGCAATAAGTCTTATGATTGAATGGAAGCAAAGAAGAAACCCCTGTATTGTACTGTGGATGGATTGCAGTAAGGGTACAGAGTGGAAAGCTGCTGTGTTCTTTGAAGAGTAGTTTGAAAAAAATGGTGACCCACAAATCAGCAGACATTAAATGCTCATTGTTGCTAAATTTACTTCTCCTAAACTTTGTTTCTTATTTTTTAGATACTGCTTTAAAGTATTAATGCTGTTGTCACAAGCTATTAGAAGCTGTGGAGCATTAGTGATATAAATGTAATTCTGTGCTTTTGTTTTTTTGGGGGGCATAACAGATGGAACATATTAAAAATCTTGTAGTGGATGAAGATAATGAAGGATGCACTCCATTGCATTATGCGTGCAGACAAGGTGTGGCTCTCTCTGTAAATAATTTACTCAGCCTCAACGTTTCCATCTACTCTAAGAGCAGGGACAAGAAGTCACCGTTACACTTCGCTGCCAGGTTAGTAGTGCAGTCTAGGCAATGGAATCTGTCACTTTTTCCATCTGTATTTTTCTGACATTGATTTTTATGTTTTATCTTTCAAAGCTATGGGCGCATCAATACATGTCAGCGACTTATAAGAGATATGAAAGACACAAGACTTTTGAATGAAGGTGATAAGAAGGGAATGACTCCCCTACATTTGGCAGCTCAGAATGGTCATGAGAAGGTAGTTCAGTTTCTTCTGAAGAGAGGGGCCCTTTTTCTCTGGTAAGTACACACATTTCATTAATTAAAGCAAAAAAGAACTATCACCCTACATTTTATGTCCATCTGCTGGGAAGTTAATACAATATAAATATAAGCACTGTATACGAAAATGTTTAATATATTAATATATACAAATGTATATATACAATATAAGAGCATATGTATAAAGTATTTGTAAGACTAAGCTGATTGTGCTTTGCTTCAGCTTGACACGTAGAATAATGGCTAGCTTTAAAGCAAGACTTCTAATGCTGGGGAAGCTGATGTTTCTCTAAATCCAACTAAGAGAAGAATATTGAACCTTTTGATGGAAAAAAAAATGTTGTGGAAATATTGTAATCACATCGGCTTCACTTATAGGCTTGAGTAGGGGTTCTTAGGATTGGTAGTTCACAGGCAACTTGCCTTGCACTCTTAGGTCCTGATTTCAGGTCAAAGATCCCCAGGTCATTGGCAGCTCCACAAAAGCTTCCAAGCTCACACCTGTAAAGCCAGGAGACAGCTATCGAAAGTTGAGAGTCTAGAGCTTTAACATTCAAGTCCTGTGCTTCAAAGTCCACTGCAGCTACGCCTTGGAGCTAGGGGCCTATGCATTCTGAGGAGAGACTTTAGCAAACACACCTGTCATACATTCATTATTTGTGACTGCGGAGGACCCACTGAATGGACTACTGCCAAACCCTTTATTTCCAGTGTCCTTAGCTTGACTAGTACACCTAGCAAGAGCAGAGATGATACTATACATATATATAGAAAAGTATATGTATGCATGTCTGTATATCTATGTGTACACACGTATGCGTGTATTTAGGCTTAATTTAGACTTAAATCTGGCACTTTTTGAAGAAGTGTCCTGGTAAGTTCTATGTGATAAAAGGCTTAATGAGTTTTGTTATACTAAGATGAAGTGATATAGGAATGGATTTGTGTGCTTACATTTTGTATATTCACTATCTTTACATGCCAAATTCCATAATATGGCCATAAGCTATGCCACATCTGTTACCAAGTATTAGTAACAGAATATTGCAAGTATTTCTGTAATTTTCAAAGGGCACATAAGAAAATTGGCACACTGCAGATATATACAGAAATAGAGAGAGAGAGAAGAGAGAAGGAAACCCAAATATTATTGAGTTGAACCTTTTACTTCCAAATGTTACATTGATAATCACATAATAATTGACAGAAGGCATGGACATCACTGCAGTAGTCATGCCAAAGAGAAGATGTTTGAGTCAAAGGAGGAGGCATTGACATTTACTTTAAATTTATAAAAAGTTTTCCATTTGTAATTACTAATTTTATACCGTTAAATGTAAGTGATTACAAAGGATGGACAGCACTGCACCATGCTGCCTTCGGAGGATACACTCGGACCATGCAGATCATTTTGGATACTAATGTGAAGTGTACTGACAGAGTGGACGAAGAAGGGGTATGTGTTCACATAGCATTGTTCATTTCTTGTCTGCTGTTACTTGTAGACCAAACATCGGTAGTATGCTATTACATGTGTAGTGTTTAATTTCCTGTGAGAGATTTAAAGTCTTTATATCACTGTTAAAGTTTATTGCTTAAATTAATATATGATTGCTGAAATGGTTATCCAATTCTTATAAGCATGAGACAAAAAAAAAAAGCAAGTAGCCTAATAGAAAACGTAAAATACTATGTTAGACACATCCTTCTTGCCCCCTTTACAATGCAAGAGTATTTTAACAATGTAGTACAAAAATTGGTAATTTAAATTTATAGAGCTTATACAGATTTTTAAAAAATCCAATATCAAGTATAGCTTATTAACATATTTTTTGAAATCCATCTGTCCTCCACTGTTACGTCCAACAGATACAGCTTCTACCTTGCTCTGAAGTTTGGACAAATGCAGTATCTGTTGGGTCAAGACAGAATCCATTTGCTGGATTGGAGACCCCATCTATGAAGCTGCCTAACAGTTCCCCACCAGAAAACATAGGGTGGTCATTTTAAAGAGCTATTCAGTTTTCAACACAGAAAGTGTTGCTAATTTATCTGAGAACTGGTTTTGAAAA
Organism: Pterocles gutturalis; assembly: GCF_000699245.1. Classification (NCBI taxonomy): domain Eukaryota; kingdom Metazoa; phylum Chordata; class Aves; order Pterocliformes; family Pteroclidae; genus Pterocles; species Pterocles gutturalis. The sequence goes on along the minus strand of NW_010108104.1, from coordinate 59,659 downwards.
CATTAATAATTATTAGATTAGGAACAAATCTTGTCTAGAAGTTAATAAGAAGCCAATGCTTAGTTCTTAATTTCCCTCAGAAAAAATCTGGATGAGTTGGGAAGGCTTTCAAAAGTCAGTTTCAGTGTGACTTGATTCCTAAACCATCGATTGCCTTACTTTTATGAAAATACCAAAGAAAAAATGTTCTTTTTCTAAAACTGCCTGCGGATTTTTTTCCAGATTTGTTTGTATGAGCACATCTGGATATAAATGGATGCTTCTCTTTCTAATTATCAAATGCAGGCGTTCTGTTTCTGTAGCTACCATAATTTTTACCTATTTGTGACTTGCAGTTTGTTAGTTACAAAACTAACATATATTAATGAGTTAGCCTTTCTTACTTACAGCTGAGTTTCCTCTTCAGATTTAGCACTACTGTAGCTGTAGACATAAAGAACTTGTCTATAATATCTTTCAGAATCTCTGTAACAATATTCTGCTTTATAATGTTGCTAGTAAAAGTATTCACGACTTGCAACTGAGAACAGCATGTGGCTTGTCAATGTAGGAAAGGACTGAAATATGTCCTTCTTTATTTTAATGATTCTCATTGCTGTACTACTTTTCTGCACAGAACACAGCTTTGCATCTGGCTGCAAGAGAGGGACATGCAAAAGCAGTAAGGTTACTTCTTGACTATGGTGCAAAAATTCTGTTAAACAAAGCAGTAGCTTCTTTTTTCCATGAAGCAATACACAACAGGAGAAAAGATGTAGTGTCTGCTGTCATTTTACACAAAAGGTAAGGTATACATAAAATGCTTTTTGAATGTATTTTCTATTGTGTTTTGTTTTGGTTTTTAACAGAGATTAAGTTCTGAAAACCTATAGTTTAATAAGTAAGATTGAATACATATTTTAATATTCCAGAGATTTGTTATGTTGCAGTGAGAGCAAATAAAAAGTGGTGAAATTGTAATGGACATCAGATATGTGGCACATTGTTTTCCATATTAGGTTGAGTATTCAGACTGTTAAAAAAAACAAATAGAAGCCGTTAGAAATAAGTAATCCTTCCCATGTCTTCCCTCTTCTTACGTACGTAATTTTGGCCTTTCGCATACCTACAGAATTTTAATCAAAATGTGAGTACAACTGATTCTATTCAAGATATTTAAAATTATTGTTTTAAATGTTGCAAATATTTAAAATGTGGCAGTTCAACTACAGTTTAGAATATAAAATAGTACAATATAGTAAAGGCCCACTTCAGGAAAAGAGATGTTGCACCATTGCCTAATGATCCCATCTTTTGGTAAGGTTGCAGGAACACTGCCAGTATTTTACTCTGTTTATTTTGCTCATCTAATCTTGTAACCCAAGATTCCAGCTTTAGTTCAAGTTTCATATTTTTTAGAAGGTCTTAGCATAGTTGAAACATTTCTGTTTAATTGAGAACAGAATTAAATGTGAATCCTTCTTAGAGAAGCATCCAGAATGTTACTCAATTATTCCCTAAACAGCTGATTTTCCAACTGATTGTATGTAAACTTGTTACATATTAAGATTTGCAAGATAATGTCTTAAGCAAAACTCAAATAATCTAAAAGTGGTTAATTTAAAAGAAAAGCAACGAGTTAATTTTCCATTATCTCAACTCATTTTTGCAGATGGGAAGAAGCTGTTGTGACCTTCTCTCACTATTCTAGTGCCAATAAGTGTCCTTTGCTGGAAATGGTTGAGTATCTTCCTGATTCATTTAAAGTAAGTTTTCTGCACATATTAAAGAAATGTCTGCACAAAAAAAACCCCTTATTTAAGTTGCATCTTTTGCCATTGTCCCTAATGTGTATTATTATAATACAGAAACAATCTAAATTCACAAATTGATGTAATTGTATTTTAGTAATAGTTTGAGTTTGGCCAGTTTAATTTCTGTAGTATCAGAAAAAGTTCTTAGCTTCTTGAGATCAATGGAGTTATAAGAGTATAAAAGTAATATAAAAAGTAGTATAAAAGTGATGACAGTCAGAAGAGAACTGGGTTCAAAACCATTTGAGATATTTTCACCTTCTGAGCTAACTGTTAAATGATGCTACAGAAATGCTTTTTATTAAAAATAGTAAGTGACTTGGCATGGATATATTCATAAACACTTCACATTTTATACTTGTAAACTAGCATGTAGCCTTTTAAACTGCATGGTTTCATTATTTTACTCCTACATGGAAACTCTGAAGGTTTATGTCTTCAAAACATACACCAAAAATCTGACTGAGTCATCACTTCCATTAGATGACTGCTATATTTGAATGTCATTTTCTTCTGGTACAAACATTATATTCTTTCTGATGAATGTTATCTATATCACCTTAATTCACTTTTCTCTTCATCTGCAAAGCTGGTTTTGGACAACTGCATAATTGAGTCTTCAGAGGAAAAGACAAGTCGAGACTTCTATGTAAGTGGATCAAAAATTCATGAAGACAGTACATTTTACAGTCTTAGGATGGAATATGTCACAATGTGCCTGGCTATATATTAGCAGCAGTACATTATTAGGATAATAATTAAGTTAGAAAATTATCAGCTTGGTTTTTACCTACTAATGCTAGACTAAATTCTAATACCTCCTAAATATTTGAATCTGTGCTTTTAATATCTATTTGGCAAAAAATTCTTCCGTATTAGAATGACTTTTAAAAATCAGTTCATCAGATACTAGCAATCTTCAACTATTAAGTCTCTTTTTTTCACAATAAAGACACTGATTTAATTCTCTTTGTTGCCTCTGTGACGTTGAAGTGAACCCTTTTTTGACTTGAAAGGTTGAGAAGTACACAATAGGTATATTTCAATGTAAATGTAAAGTTTATATGGATAAGATACACTTCTAGATTAATATTAGATCTTAGCAGAAAATACAGGTGTGTTTTCTTACTTTACCCTTTGGCCTGTAAACAACTTTGAAGTTCAGGTTCTTTAATCTTAATTCTTACGCATTTTAACAAGTATAACATCAAACTTGAGCAATCTATAGACTTTATCTTTACTGTGTTAATTCTTGCAATCAAGCTGGGTATCAGAGGTTATGGATATTTGAGTATAACAGTGATAGAAGACATTAGATCTATTTATGAGTATCGAAAGTGTCATAAGTAGTAAAATTGTCATCAATAATTCGGAGTCCAGTGTGTTTCTTTTTTGTAAATTCTTGTTCAAAATCTTAAGCAATAGGTTGCTTTCACAGTTCTAAGGATGAATGTTCTACACTTATGTTACCTTTGAAACCATATTGAAAACCACCTTATCACTCATTACGTTGGATTGTGTCTACGTCATTAACAGAAAACTTGCAAATTTTCTGCTACTGTACATTTTGTTATCAAAGCCATATATCTTTTAAATACAACTTTTCTTCAAAGTCAACATTAAAACAAATTACAGTTATGAGAATGACCTTTTTAAACTGTATTATTTTAAGTAGAAATGTGTAGTTTTTATTTTACAAATCAAGATGGCTGTTTGTATAATCATCTTAAACAGTCACAGGTGTGTATCTTCATGGCATGTGTTCACTAGCAGAGTAACTAACAATCAGTGTACATTAGCATTCTGATTACTTTGACTCAATATGCCTTTTTTTTCTCTAAACAATAACCTTTTTTAAATTAAGCATATTATCTCAGTCTTGGATTATCAGGTTCATCACAGTTAAATGCTGTTGTATATTTATTATTCAGATTGAATATAACTTCAGATATCTTCAGTGTCCCCTGACACTTAACAAGAAACTAAAGGATGGTGAAGATATTTCCTATGAACCACTTACTACTTTAAATGTAAGTTCCTCACTTTACTCTGACATCATTCCATGCTGTCTTGCTTTAGATAAAGTCAAGAGGTTTGAAATTTTCAAAGAACATTGGAATGAAGTATGAGCCAAAGTTCTGGTAGTCTAAGTACCATTTATTTTAATTTTAGATTAAAATCCTTGTTTTATTTCAGCTGTTAATGTTTCAAGAGAACATGATGTGTGTGCAGGTAACACATCAAAGAAAGCCATACTCCAGTCATTGTAGTGACCATGCACTGGAATGTAAGGCATTGAAAAACCTGACAAAACTGATTTTGTCATATGCTAATTGCAAAAGACTTCGTGTGCCTAAACCAAATTTTGCTATTCTTTCACATTGCCAGTCTGTTCTCTCATTCTTTGTCAGAAAATGTTTACAGAACAGACTTTCTGGCCTAATTTGATTACTTTTTGGGCTTCCTGTTGGCAATTAGGCTTGGTATACTGTCTAATAATAAATAAATATTTTCTCTTTAAATGTAACTAGAAAAGCTTGGGTATCTCACAGGTATAGTTGGTAATAGTCTATACAATGTTTTGAAAGCTTGAAATAGACTAACAGAGCAGCAGGAGAGAAGCTGGATGCCTCAGCAGGCAGAGACGGCAAGATAGTAATAGCTTTGGGACAGAGTGCATAAGCAAAAGAACTTTGCAATATTTTACATTTTCCTTTTCATTAGGCTAATATGCACGTAAAGAAGGAGTCCTAGCCAGATTTGTAAGCACTTTACTTAGCTTGATGAGATAAGCTTGATCCTTCTGCTCTCTTGTTTCGTAGGCCATGGTACGCCACAATCGCATGGAGCTACTCAGTCATCCCGTGTGTAAAGAATATTTGCTTATGAAATGGTAAGTGTATTTTAATAAATATAAAACGTAATACTGCATGTCAGGATGAAGGCTGTTGTGCCCGAGAGTTGTTTACCAAGACATGCATATTTATAGTGTTATCTGAAGCGAATGCCTTTTCCATGTAACTTCTCATAGGCATATTTAGAATATGCTGATAATTATTGTATAAAATGAAGCATTTAGTAAAGGTTTTTTTATATTTGCAGCAAAGACAACCACTATCTTTGTTTCCACTTTGTTGCAAAAATGTATAATGGGATTGCCAAGTTAAAAAGAAAAGGAACAGTATTTCAGAATGGCCAGTAAGCTTTTGTCCACATAAAGCTTGATGAACACATTAATCACAGAAGAACTTTTAAAAAAATGTTTCTTTCTTCATCTTGAAAACATTGTTGGCTGTTACATTTGAATGCATGCTCTTCTAAATTTGTAAAGTGTAATAACTTTAACGTTTTCTTAATTTCAAGGATGGCCTATGGGTTTCGAGCACATCTGATGAATTTAGGTATATATTCTCTTGGTCTCATCCCACTGACTCTTCTGGTCACTCACATACAACCAGGAAGACCTTTGAATGGAACAGAGATCTATGAAGCAAGACCATTGGAATATGAGGTACTGAGTTTTCTTACTAGTTACAATATATTTAGGATTTTTATACCAAAAAGGTATGATTATTTAAATAATTTCTAGAATTGTGTATGGTTTAGCAACTTTAAGGAATAGAATCAAAGTGTATAACTTTAAACATTTGACAGCAACTTCTGTAGATAATTTTCAGTTCTCATTTCTTACTTTTAATATTTTCTGAAAATTTTACATCTGGTACATGGTTACTTCAGTTTCTTCCCTGAAGTATTTCTTTTAGTGTTGAAGAGAAAATGTTAATGTGTATTTAATTATGAAAAGACAGAAAACAGTTGATTCTTTAGCTATGTCCTTTCGATTTTCAACAAAAATAATTGGATTTTGCACAATTTAAATTCAACATGGAAAGAGTAGTCAATAATAAAGTGCTTTTGGGTAGTCAAATACATCTTTCTTTGCCCATGTTATGTGTTACTTTCCCTTGCAGGCCCAGCATTTCTTCACTAGGCTTGTAAACTATGAGGCTAAGACAGAACAATTTTTGCCAGTCTGTATATTGGTACCTCATGTACAACAGTAGTGAAAAATGTAACAGCAGAGTTCAGTTGTATATAGATGGAAGACTGTGAACAGTTTTTAGTTGTATTGGATGTTTCCTATAATCCCTGTTACTAAACTTAAAAGAAAAATAGAAAAAAAGTGTTGTGCTAAAATGTGAACAGTATAACCCCCATTTTGGAATTATGTTATCTCACAATGAAAAACTTGATTAGGTAGCAAAGCACATATGCATCATGGTGACTGAACGCTTGTCTCTCAGTCATAGCTGTGATAGGTGTGGGGCTACTCTAGTAATTGATAAATATTGATCTCATTCATTATATGCATTGCATGGCAATGATACTTTAGTTGGGGCTGTAAGGAAACCAAGCAAGGATGAACCCTGTCCTCCATAGGTACGTTGAGGTTGTTATATGAAGTCATATATTCTAAGAAGAGACACCTGAGTCATTAGCCCTGAAATGGTAACATACTGGTGTTAATAGAGACAAGTTTTGGTGTGTGGTGAACTTTTCAAATGATCCATTTAAAATAAGTGACTTTGGCAAGAAAAAAAAAAAGAAGCAAGAAAAATTTTACTGTTCTTTTGGGAGATAAAAGACATTAAACTGATACGGGACTCAAAAAGGATATGCTAGCAGAAATATGAAACAAAATAAGCTCAAGGGATATAAGAGGTTCATGAGGATATCCTGATATGAAAAAGTCTGGACCATCACATGCCCAGCCCAGTCCCAGCCCACTACATGCAGGATTCTCAGCAATTCAGAAGCCGGAAGAACTAGCAGAACTGTAAGAATTTATGGTCCCCTAACTAATTCATCTCCCTGCTGGAAGACAGGAGAATGAAAGGAGCTGCATATGGCAGACAGAGGAATGACTCAGACTAAGCCAAGTCCTTGAATCATCAGAGACTGGGTGGAAGAAGCATAGTTGGAAGAGGGAGTCCTGTCCTTCAGTGAGGAATGATGCCAGCTGGTGAAGCAGTGCACTGAACAGGAGCCATGAAGGCGCTGCCTGAGAGACTAGAGCAGCAGCAGTGTATGTGGAATGTCATGCACTGGAGGAGACGGTGTTCTAATGACCTAGTAATGGGAATGGAGTGGGGAATGCCATCTCTGTATGGAGCATAACATTGCAGAAAAATGGTGCTTTACTCTTAACCCGGGTTAAAGAGGGACATCACAAAGGGGCAGATGCTGATGTGTATTGCCACACCACTGAACAGTGAGTGCCATGAATTCATGGTCTGCCTATGAGTTAATGAACTCTCAGGTGGGGAATTAGCTCTACAAGTTGGAAGATTAAATTCACTATTGTTATCTATGGCAATAGAATGCTTTTCACAACTAAGTTATCTTTGCCAATATTGGTTGTCAAGGGAGACATCAAAGGCAGCAGCCACATAAGGATACCAGGACTTCCAGTTCGTCCAAAAAGACTTCTATTGCCATTCTGTATGCTGCAATATCATAGCGAAGTTATGGACAACAGAATTTGTCTTTACGTTCATCCAGTTGCAAAACATACTGAAAACGTGGCGTAAATACTACAGTTTCAGTTCCCAAACTCAAGTAACAGTAATAAGGAAGCTGCACAGCAACTATTTATCATGGGAATGCTCAAAATTTCATCCTTGGTTTGAATTACTTAAACACAACCTACATGACATGGATTTCACAATAAATATTAGTAAAACAGAATTTAGATAGTAATAAGTTTATTTGAAGCAAGCTAACAGTTTCTTAATTTGGCAATATAATGTATATGTAGTAGGTAGAGCTGAAATAAATGTTCATTTAGTAATTTCTAATATGTTTTGTGCTCTGATTTTTGTTTCAGAATTCATACTTCACAAGGGTGTGTATGTGTTTAGTTTTAATTATGAGTTTACTGGGAATCTGCAAAGAAATATTTCAGCTCATTCAGCAGGTAAATACATACAGAAATAACATTAATCAGGCAATGTGCTGACATAGCAGTTTGTGTGATATTGAAATAAATCTGATTTCTCCCTAATTAAAAGGGAAATACCAATTTATATAAGATTAAAAGTGAGGATATAACTAGTGTATTGAATTCAGTCTGTTAATGAGGCATGACTTGTAAATATGTATCTGTCTCTCTTAAATCCTAGAAATTGAAATATTTGTTGGATTACTCCAATCTACTGGACTGGACAATTTATACTACAAGCATAATTTTTGTGTCTTCTTTATTTGTTAACACACCAGCTCATTTGCAGTGGGAATGTGGAGCAATTGCTGTATACTTGTCTTGGATGAACTTCTTGCTTTACCTTCAACGGTAAAAGTTATTTACATGCTTTACAATAAAATGCTTTTAATATTTTCAGATATTTTACAAATATCTGTGACTGATCGTTTGATAGCCCTGTTTTTTTGTTTGTTTGGTTTTTTTCCAAGCTATACAAGTTTCCATATGAAGACCATAGGAATGTTTTAACCTAGTGAACTGTAAAGTGGTTTTCAGTGTTTTTCATGTAGAGAATCACAGCATATGTTATGGCAACTAAAGAAATAACATGATTTATTTTAATGTTAAGTAAGCAAAACTACCATATATGTCTTTTTAAAAACATTTCATTATACTGTATAGACTTACACTTAAAAAAAAAAAAGGATATGAATTACAAGAGGCAAAAAGAAGTCTGTTCTTATAAGTAATGACTGGGAGGAGATAAATTATTTTCTCATTTTACAGATTAAATGGCACAGCCCACTTTTCTACACCATAGTGTCCTATAAAAGAATTAGAACAGATGAAATTATTTCTTTGACATTAGGTCTTTTTATTGCCGTTACTGATCTTAATGATGTCACTGGTACAATAGTGTCCAAGAGTTATGGACTGCAGAAGAGCTGGATGGAGGGAAAAATTGTGTGGATGTAGTGCTTAAGACTAATAAATTAAACGTTTGTGCCTGAGCAACGCTGTCTTGAACAAAGATGAGGTGTGGCTGATCAGCAAAAAAGTGCTGATTTGGAGCTGCTCAGAAAATAAGGATGACAGTATGTGATAACACTGCATATATGCTCTTCTCATTCTTATTTTATATGTGAACTAATCACTCCCGTGAGGTCTGGCAGACAGACAAACATGGCATTTGCTGATTAATTTCAGGATCATTTAACTGTAGCTGTGATGTTTAAGGACAAGGTTTGTAAACCGAGTTAATGTCACAGAGAGAGTATCTTTTTGGTACTGTGTCTGCTGGCAAACCTTGTCCTGTGTGTGTCTGACCTTAGATGACTACTGAATGGGCATGTCCTCTCTGCTGTGTGCTGTGGGCAAAATGAGGGTTGAATCTAAACAGTAAAAAGTAAATTCATGATTGCCCAACTTCCTTCTTCTGCTAGATGAAATGCTTCCCTGGCCTGAATATTTTTCACTAGTATAGCAGTAGAACTCTACACATAATTTTTCTAACTCGTTCAGGCTGTCTCTTCTCAAAGCAGCCTGTAGCTCCGTTAAATTCAATGGAGTTTTGCCTAATAAATGCCTAACAAGTAGCAGATCAGGTTTGCTTTACTTCCCGCTTGATGTTTTCAGCCTTGCACATAATATTTCAGGGGGCAAATCCTCTGGAGGGATTTTCTCTGTTGCTACTGTTGTAGCATAAAACAGTCATCTAGTCCCTGAATCTGGCAGAGGACATAAATTCCAAAGTTCAGGTTTGGGAGGAAAGGTAGCTTAATCTGCTTATGATAAGTCATCTTCTGAGACCTAGTTTTTGTTTAAGCCAAGAATGGAAGAAGCTTGCCAGATGAGAGGCTGTTGTTAGAAACGCAGGTGGCTTAAAACTGTGCTACTCTCCTTCTCTTCCTCAGCAATGTGTTTCTTTGTTTGCTTGTTTCCATACTTTATAGTATCATAAAAAGCAAAATCTTTCTAAATCAGGCATGTGGCTGCTAGATGGCTCATGATGCCAGTTTTCCTTTGTTCTGGTTCCTGATTTGCTTTGAAAAGTACCAAAAAATGAGATTATTTCCTAATGTTATTATTCTGAGAGCAACAGTTGTACTGTCAGTGGCTACGGAGAGAGTAAAAGTTGTCCATGAAAAGTAATATCTTGAAGCAGTACTCCTCTAGTGCATTAAAATAGAAGATTATGTAGTTTAGGCTTACTGTAACTAAGACCACTTGCATTCTTTTTGATGTGAAAGTACAGCAGGTTTGTACCATCTCAGAATGTCTCAGAGAGGCAAAATTTTTCTTTTCACACTTGAAAATCAGGATTACTTGTTGCCTTACATAAATAACTGTCAGGGACTTTAGTTTCCGTATTTAAGTTTGCATATCTTTTCTGTTTACTTATTGCCTAGATTTGAAAACTATGGTATCTATGTTGTGATGTTCTGGGAAATTTTGAGGACTTTGATTCGGATTGCTGTCGTTTTCTTTTTCCTGATATTGGCCTTTGGACTGAGTTTCTTTGTCCTTTTGGGTTCACAGGTTAGTTGAATGGCATGGTTAATTTTTATCATTATAAATATTATTTTTTACTATAGAATCTCGAGAAGTTATTTACAAATTTCATTGGTTCTGTTTTTTTCTTGATTTTATTTCTTTTTGCAGCAAACATATAGCACACCTCTGCTTTCTGTAATGAAGACATTTGCAATGATGCTGGGAGACATTAATTACCATGATGCATTCCTTGATCCACTACTAAGCAATGAATTGCCATATCCATTCCTGAGTTACACAGTTCTCATCATATTTACCTTGCTTATTCCAATTCTTCTTATGAACTTGTTAGTAAGTAAACTACTTATTAATATACAAACGTGGTTAAGCACAGTGGTTTATACACAGTTTTTGCATATAGAATTACTATAGTGCTGATTCTTGACATTCATTAATTTTTTAACAAATTGATATTTTCAGTATTGTATTAAAAATTTGCCCTTCCCTGCACTTGTTTTCCTTCCAGTTTACTGTTCTGAGTATTTCCCCACAGCTAACTCTTGCAGGGTTATCTTGTATATCTTTAGGTAGGAACTGTGATGGAATTTAATTGGAGCTGCAATGTATTATTATGAGGTCTTGATAAAAAAAATCGGAGAACAGTGATTTTAAGTACTTTGATAAATGTGTGTCTCCTAGAGGAGACATAGTCTTAATGGTTCAACACTTTGTTGTATCCTAACCTAGCACTGGCAAAATTAAAAAAAAAAAAATTAAAAAAAAGCCAAAGCCCAGATCTTCATTGCACACAAAACAGAAGTCATTGGTAGTGTTAAAACTAACTAGCAAGCCTGACCTGAACAAAAAGAATCAGCAAACCTAGTAATGGTGAGAAAGGGGGAAAATATGTAACACATCTTCAGCCATGTTCCATTGAACATAATTTATTTTTAGGAAATCAGGTTTTTAGATGAGCTGAGCAATAAAAATAAAACAATTTAGATATTTAAAGTTATTTATTGCTGCTATGATCCTATTCAATCAAGAGGTCAACAAGTTTTTTAACATAACAGCAGTAATGAAGAATCAAAAAGAAGGGATGTTATTCTTGACAAATCTTTGAAGTAGCTCTCTAGTGCCTTACAGGTAGACAGATAGTTGATATTAAAAAAAAGCTTACTGCATTTCTTGATACAGATTTTCCAACTACACACAAAAGGGGTATGTTTCCAAATTCAAGTGAAACAAAATAAATTTAACTTCAGAGTCATTTGGGATTTAAATGTGAATAAGAAATACAATTGAAATCACAGACTATGGAAAAAAATAGATAATGAAATATTTTCTGGTATGTTTAGATTGGTTTGGCTGTTGGGGACATAGCTGAAGTACAAAAATATGCTGCACTCAAAAGGATTGCAATGCAGGTAAGTAGCATACCATAGTAGCACCAGCTATAGGAAGTAGCTATCATTGTTAGAACACTATTCAGATAATTAGTTGATTTATCATCAGCTTAGTGTCTCTGTAAAGCAACTTGGTGAACATGAGCATGTTATTCTGAATCTCATTTTCAGTCATGTAAGTCATTGTCAAGAAAATGTATAAGCAAATGCATTTTTAAGAAACTTTTGAATAGTCATTTCAGTGAATTTTGAGTTATTCTGAAAACAGAATCTCAAAATGAGTCAATGCAATGCTTGAAATTGGAGAGTTGCCTTTTAAAGAGAGAATTGATGCAGTGGAAAGAAGGTAAAAGTACACAGAAATCAAAAAGACACCAAATTCATTGCAGTTTACTGAATGCTCATGCTTGTCTGTGTACTGAGGAGATACAGTATACCAGGTATAACTAAGGAACTTAATATCACATTTGTAAATAGTTTTAGTTACCTTAAGATGTATAAAGACACCTAACAGAATTTATTTTGAAATCAGAAGAGTTTAGTAACCTATATGCTTTTGAAAACTATATGAATCTTAGATATTATCAAAGTAGGTTTTGCAAATGTAGTCCTTATGGCTTACATACTGAGAGTAGGGCAATAGCACATCTTCATAATATTTTAATTGTAAGAAATTATAACTTTGGCATAGTTTTCAAAAACTTTCCTTGTGAACTATATATCAAGCTTGACTTTCACAAGTAGAAATACACACAGTATACACCTGTCAAATAAAGAATAAAGATTACTTCTCACTAACATGTTCTTAGAAACTGTCTGTCCGCCTGCTTCCTTGAAGTTCTGCTCAAAGTCTGTATTGTGAGAGGAACTGACCATTCATAATTGGGAGTGGCTTTGCCTATGTTCCCAGCTATCTCTGCTTTTTCTAAAAGTTTCAGAGCCTACCTACTGGCTGAGCATAAAGAAGAGAAATGTGCACAGAATACCTAAGAACAAGAGCAGCTCACAAATAACCTTGTACTGATGTAACTTTAAATTGTGTGTGTAGTTCAAGCATATTTGAAGAATTCTGTTTCAGAATAACATTTCCTCCCAAGAGATATTTCTTTTACTAGTGAGGTATAATGGTAGTTCTTATACCAGTTAATGCTTTTCACCTGTTCAGGTATTTCTTTGCCAACAGAATGCTCAGGAAGGATGTTGTCTTGCAACTTCAGACAGTACTAGGAAATCTTTATTAAGCATGTAACCTGCTGCATGTTTGACGGGATTATGGTTGTCTGCAATGGGTTTGTACTGTATATCCCATTCTTTTAGATACATATGCTCAGTATTTCTGTAGCAACTTGAGAATGACTGGAAAGGTAGTATCACCTGAAAAAGCACTCATATATAACATACTTGTTTCTACCCAAGGGAAACCTCCTTTTCTCACAGGCCTTCCACTAGCATCTAAATCTATATTGACTCTGTCATAATCTAGTAAAAGGATATAGCACAATTAAGGAGAGAAAGATCACTCTCTTTCCTATTAGTATTTGGTCTTAAAACCTGTGGGTATGATAGGTATTCTGTCTTTGGAACATTTCTGCCCTGTAGTTCTATACTGCAACCCACAGTGTATTAAGGAGCTATTTGAGCCATTACACAAGAACTAACTCAGTTTTGGAACCATTTTAGTTACAAGAGTGAGCATCTATGTGGAATAATTCTGCTAAGATACTCAATACTGCTATGACTAGTTGGTTTTAGTGTCTGGGCTGGACTATTTAAGTATTATACCATTGTTTGCAGCATAGATATTCTCTGATATTGATGTCTAGTAATAGTGATTTGAATATAATAACATGATGGTTATTTTCACATGATAATGTGTCTGTATCTTAAAAGAATATATCTTATTCTAAATGCAAAACTATATTTAGGTTCATCTTCACACTAACTTAGAGAAGAAGCTACCATTTTGGTTCTTAAGTCGGGTGGACCAGGAATCCATCACTGTATATCCCAACAGGCCGAGATACTGTGGATTTATGGTAAGGTGGTGAATCTTCCAGCAAAGAATTCTGACTAAAATGGGATCTGATTGACTTACTTTGTACACAGATTGCTAGGAACATTGCATTAATAAGACTCAGTCATTAACTGACATCAGTGGAATCGTGATTAGACCTTGACTACCTTAAGTTAAAATGATAAACCAGTTTGAGTGCAGCCTAACTTATTCAGATCTAATTAGTGTTTGAATTCTCAGTGATCTGTGACTTTATTAAGCAAGACAACCTACAGAAGTTATTCAAATAGAAAATGGAATTTTTCCCTTTTGGCATTTCTTCTTTTATTTGTTTACTTTTCAGCTGTTGTTGGTAGACTGAATTTTCTGATTAAACAAATTTTGCAAAACAAATGTTTAATATATAAAACATAACTTTATAATATAAACTCTTTTCAACTTTAAGACTGTGTGGAGACTGTTACGATTCACTTATTTGAGATTTTTAATCTGTTATCAGACTATAATATCTGATTTCAGTTTGGTTCCATGTTTTGTTTAGAGTGTGTTCCAGTATTGCTTTGGGTGTGAGGACTCTACCGCAGATGCACAGAGCATGGATACAACATTAGAACTGGAAGTTCTGAAGCAGAAATACAGGTATTCATTGTGTTATTTCACTGCTGTAAAAATAAGTAGAACCAATATTACAAATATACTCCTATTTTAAAAAGTGTTCTAAAGCTCCATACTGTACCTAAAAAGTAAAATTCAGTGTGTCTAGTGTCCTTAAGAAAGCTCCCTCACTATGGTAACTTAAGTTTTTTATGCTCTTTAATGTATTTACCTTCAAAATACTTACATGGTAGAGAAATATTTTTATCCCATGGCAGAGAAAGAGGACAGGCTTGTTTGCTCATTAAATTGAAGTAACAGGGAAAATGCATTTTCATTTCAGAATTAGAGGTTTGTGTATGGAGGCTTTCAAGGATTATTTGAAACTCACAATTGGTGTAATTCCAATTGGTTTGTAAATATACACAGTCTGTAACTGACTTTCCACTGGTCTGATGGAAAATTTGCTTCAGGATGTTTTTCCCAAAAATGGATTGGTGTCCTGGTTCTCCTTTGAACAAAACATGTGTTTCCCAAAGCATTGGAAGGAGTTCAAAACAGAGTTTAGTCCCTACTGAAGCTAGTGGCAATCAGTGCTGAGTGTATATGGTTTTGGTTTTTAATTTGGAGTGGGGCTTTTTTTGCTTTGTATTAATATTACCTAATTGCTGCATTATTTTAATTCTTGTGGTTTTCACATATTTTAAAACACATTTACTTTTTTGAAAAACAAAACAAAAAAAAGCAACTTCATCTAAGGAAGACACAACTGTTCTTCACAGAGAACTTTCTCAGTCACCATATATGTTTTCATGCTGTAATTTTGTGAGTCTAAACATTCTGAAAAGTAGACTTTCAAAAAACCTCTTTCCTAGTTTCATGAAGTAATTTTTCTAGACATATTTCCAATTTCTTTCTTTGTTTCTTAAAAGGTAACAGATACAGTGTTCTGTATGACTGGTGCTAACTTTCATTTTTATCAATTGCATTTTGGATAGCACTTTAAAAGAGATCAGTAACTGTCTCATCAATATCTCACATATACTGTAAAGTAGTTGTGAAGCTCACTAAATGTTTGTGGATGCTTAACTGCCATTGCAAATCTGTCCCTTTTTCTTGCCAGACTGCCTTAGTCAATAGGAAAAATTTTTGATAGAAGTTGCTTTTCAAAATGTAGCAAGTCACTTTTCTCAAGAACCAGGAAGTCATTCTTTAATCCTACTTCCTGAAACCTGAAGAAGTACCACAGCTTGAAAAATTAAATGTAATTCAGATAATATTCTTTGTTAGCAGAAAGGCTAAGTTGAGGACTGTCAGGTCTTTTGCATCTTTTAATGACTAAATTGTCCTTTGAAAACAAATGGCAAAACCTGCTGTATGCATATATTTTTCTTCTTTTTTTTTTTTTTTTTAGGCTCAAAGATATATCAACACTGCTGGAAAAGCAACATGACCTTATTAAATTAATTATACAAAAAATGGAGATAGTGTCAGAGGCTGAGGATGAAGACAGTAATGATTTATTTCAGCATAAGTTTAGGAAAAGGCAGTTAGAGCACAAGAACAGTAAATGGGATACAGTGTTAAAAGCTGTTAAAAAAAACGTGCCTAACTCAAGCACAGAAAAGAACAATAGCTTCTTCTAGACATGGCTCTGATGCCATGTTGTATTATCCTTTTGTTTTACTTTAGGTCACTTCTTTTAGTGTCTGTGCATAATGTATTGTGATACATCATGTATTCAAATATTTAAAAAGGCCAGATCTGAAAAAAAGGATGTAGGTGCTCAAAACAGTGTTTTGAGGAAAATGAAGATGTCTAGATCCAAAATTGTGATCCCAAAGGTGGCTGGCTAATCAGGAAAGTGCTTAACTCACCAGATACCAACCTTGCTGTCCTGACAGTTCCCAAGGCTTCTGTCTTGGTCTGTTCCTGGATTTGGCCCTAATACATTACGTCTGTACTTAATGACGTTGTTTTCTGTTACAAATATTTTTAGAATTTCAACATTTTTTGGAAATTCAGACTCTAATCATTTAGTATTCAGATGTTTTGAGAGAGCCAGTGGGCTTTATGTAGCTTAAAGAAAAAGAAAGAAACTAACCTGACAGATTGCTTTGAAAGCTTTGCTGAGTAAGGACTGCAGGATCAGGCCTGAAATGTAAGAAATAAAAGATCATGAAAATGTAATGTAAGGAAAGGACTGTTTTATTTTGTGGAAAACTACGTGCAATTCTCAGAGGGATCATTTGTACTAGCATGCATATAGCAACAATAGAATGACATGTTAAATATTACTTGTTTGCAATTTACTGTCCTTATCCTGCTAATGTGAGTTTGGCCTTCCTGAGAACCTGAAAACTGACCTTGCTACTTCAATCTGCACTTTGCTCTTCTTATTTATTTACTGGATATTCAGTGCATTATGTAATATACCCTAATATATCAAATGTGGAAATAAACATTAGTTAAACTGTGTTTAAGTACCTGAGTATATTTGCTTCAAAAACAGTCCTAATAAACTAATTATGACTATATGTGATTGTAACACTCTGTGGTCTGCTTTTAAATTCAGACATTTTCTTTAAGAACTTAATGTATGTTAATTCTTCATGTAAAGAACAATTATGATTCCTGTTTATTTAAAAGGTAGCCACCAGAAGGTAATTCACATGGTACAGAACTTATCCAGTCTTCAGAAAACACAGGAAGATGCACTGTAAATTAGTGAGACTTCTGCCTTGAAATTGCTGTGGACGACACACTGTTCAGTAGAGAAAATGCTTTCTCATCTGACTGCTTTATCCCAGCTTTGAAACTTTAAATCATAGAATCATAGAATGGTTTGGGTTGGAAGCGACCTCAAAGATCATCTAGTTCCAACCCCCCTGCCATGGGCAGGGACACCCTCCACTAGCCCAGGTTGCTCAAAGCCTCATCCAGCCTGGTCTTGAACACCTCCAGGGATGGGGCATCCACAGCTTCCCTGGACAACCTGTTCCTGTGTCTCACCACCCTCACAGTAAATAATTTCTTTCTAATATCTAGTCTAAATCTGCTTTCTTCCGATTTAAATCCATTACCCCTTGGAGAAAGGAGAAGGTTATCACTGATTTTGCCTGCCCTACTACACTTACTAAGGTGAACAATTGCTTAATATCTAATGGTGAATGGCATCAGCAGAGATTCAGGAAGCGTTTGAAGCTTGTTTCTCTTCACTAGCAAGATTCATTGATACCTTTGAATCCTGTGGCATAAGTCCGCAACAGTTGCAACTGAACGTGTTTGCTGAACTGAAGTTCTGTTCTGGTTTTGCCTCCTGGAATCTGCATAGGCATTTTTAGGCATTTTGCTTTTAACAGTGACTGTAATAGTTTAGTTAAGTAATAGTTTGAGGCAGAAAATAAGCACTTGGCTACTCTATTGAAACAGCAAATTGGGAGTGTGGACAGACACATTGCCATGTGATTGTGTCCACAGATGTACTCCTTGGTGCCCCAGAGGCCCCGTACTTAAATCTGCTTCCGGATCACATTCTAACTGTGCTATTAGATCTGGTGTGTACCATCACTCTCATATATATGGAAAGAAGTGCATTGCATAAATAGTGGAGCATAACAGTGTCTCCTGTTTTTTCTTGACAACTAGGTGATAAGGAACGTGTGCTGCAAAGCATGCTGCATCTGCCCTACAAGCTGCAGGAGGAGCAGCTGTGGGTTCTGCTTCAGGGCCAAGTCTGGTATGACACAGTGAAACAGGGGGAGAACCAGTAAGCAGAGTCAAAATCAAGAAAGTAAAACTGGAGGTATCTGGAGTCACTGGAATTACATTGTGGCCTCTAGACTCAGATCTATTCCTATGAAGAAGCTGTTTGGATTTTCTGAGCTACTGTGTATCTCCAGCTCCCTCTGTCAGCAGAAACAGAAATGTCCAGGTTCTCAGGATAAGGCCAAACTTGAACTATGTAGGGTTTTTTTTTAATTCTTAAAGCCAGAAAACTAATTTTAAATTCCTGACAATCTGTACAATTAACGCTAGATGGCAGTGAGTGATAACATTTTTGAATAAGTAAATTGGGCCTAAATCCGTAGTTTTAAGTGAAGAGGAACAGCAGTACAGTTACAGCAGAAGCAAAGTAGTCAGAATTCATAGTTTTTAAGTTTGATGCTTTCAAGCCTCTTTAAACAGAACTCTGAGACGTTTATACACAGGAGCCTCTCAGCTTTTCTGAGCATTTACCTTACAATTTGAGAAACGTCTTGGTTTGTTTTTCTTTTTTTCTGAGGCTTTGCTTCTTTCCGTCATTTAGCAGCTGTCATTATGGTGGAAAATATGGATGATCGTATACACCCTTCCCACATGTGCATCCAAAGCTGACCCTAAAACCATTGCATATTTTGCCTGCATGGTTTTGTTTTATTTTCTTTCCAGTGACTTAGCTGTAGCAGGTTCACAGCCTGTTAAAATTTCTAGCAACTGCTGTTCCACAAACTAGTGTGACAGGACAGCCTGGACATCCAGTGTGGGTCTAAATCTGCTATTGGCTCATGATTGAGAAGCCAGTGCACATCATTGCATACAGAAGTGATTTTGGTAATGCAAACACCTCTGACAAACTCCACAGTGTGTCATGATACCATTTATAAAGGTAAATGTGTTTAAGGATTTAAGGAAAAATTAACAAATACACATTGTTTAGTGGGTTGTTTGCACACAAATTCATTATTTGGCTGTGAATATAGTGTCTGCAAGCTGTGATGGGTGTACATCTGTACCCAGTCTTCGTCACCCACTTCCCTTTAATCTGTATGGAAATAGAAACTGTTTTGCATTCAGGGTACGGACAGTTCTGTAGGCATATGTGGGCATCATTTCTCTCTCTCAGGACTGTATAGCAAATATTTCTGATAGTGAGGGTAAATATTCCAGCTCATTTCTGGCTGCTCAGAAGCTCTGATGATGTTTTTTCCTCAAAGTGAATGTCAGCGTGGGTCAGGCAATGACACCATCTCCTTCCAGGAAAACTGGGGTGTCCCCAAGTGTTCTCACCAGGAGTGTTGATTTGTGCCTCACCTGTATGACACACAGGAGGGTGTTTGGGACAAGAAATGCCATTACTGTCCCATAAGAGGACAGGCTCAGAGAGTTCGAGTTCAGCCTGCAGAAGAGAAGGCTTTGGGGAGACCTTAGAGCAGTGTTCCAGTACTTAAAGGGGGCCTACAGGAGAGATGGAGAGGCACTCTTTATCAGGGGTTGTAGTGATAGGAAGAGGGGTAACGGTTTTAAGCTGAAAGAGGGTAGATTTAGATTAGACATTAAGAAGAAATTTTTTACTGTAAGGGTGGCGAGGCACTGGAACAAGTTACGCAGAGAAGCTGTGGATGCCCCAACCCTGGAGGTGTTCAAGTCCAGGCTGGATGAGGCTTTGAGCAACCTGGGCTAGTGGAGGGTGTCCCTGCCCATGACAGGGGGGTTGGAACTTGGTGATCTTTGAGGTTGTTTCCAACCCAAACCATTCTATGATTCTGTGGTAAGTTGTCAATCCTTTGCACTGAACTTGTAAAGGCCTGGCTTTCTGGTGAATGCATACGACTCTTGCTGAGAAGGACTGACTAGCAAAATAATTTGCCCAAGTGAATTAAAATCAACTAGAGCAATAAAATGCATCCTTATGAGAAAACCTGGAGTCCCTGAATTTGAAATGGACTACAGTGAGACTCTTTCAGGGCTGGAAAACCCAGTAGGTAGGAAATAACCTGGTTTGAGTTGTCTTGTGTGCATGTTTCCGCATTTTATATGATTTTATGCTGCTGGAACAAAGTCAGAACCACTCTGTGAGTAAGTCTCCATCATTTTTTGACTTGTGTTTTGTCTCCAGAGAAATAGTCTGCCTTGCATTCCCCTCACTGTGTTGTATAATATCATTTTCTTACATGAAATATACTGAAGACGTGGCTTTGTAAAACATTGCACACCAATTGTTCCTTAAGATCCCCAGAAAGTACCTGCAATATGAAAAATTGGATTATAGAGGATGGGTGGAGGAGAAACCCCCCAATGAAATCATCTGGGAAGGATTTAAAGCCTTTGGTGGCTACATGTATTGAGGAAGAAGAGAAACCTGTATGAACAAAGTGGCAGTCTTCTTGACTGCTTAGGGGTTTGTTTTGTAAGATGAAATGCCATAAGCAAAACACATAGTGAGAGAAACAAAAAGAGAGGAGAGAATATCCTTAATCCATATTGGAGGACCCAAGAGAAGAAACTAGAGATAGATTAGCCTTTGGGTTAATGCCCTTTTACCACAGCCTGCCAGCCTAAGGAATCATTTAGGCTGCAGCATAGTACACACCAGTTGTAAGATATTTTTACATTGACTGTCCGATAGCAGGGGACTCACTGCAGGTGGGAATTAGGCCCATGTTATCACTAATGAATGGAAGAGGCATAGGAGAGTAGCAAACCTCACCCTGGAGTTATGGACTGCAGGAATGTTTTTTGAGCTTTCCTTTTGACATGACTGAGAAACTACAAAGGATGGCACAGGAGTTGAGAAAAATCCTTGATTCAGAAAATTAGTACTACTTAAAGGCAGCATTTTCCCAGCAGTAGAAGGATACTGCATGGTGCCAAGGTGTAAATCGGCTCGTGAAGGGCAAGAGAGCTCTATGCAAGCCTGTGTGTTTCTGTACCACATTTCTAGTTTGAGGATTGGTCTGTGCACAGGCTGCTCAAGCACGTCTGAACCTGTTCAGTGAAGATATTGGCATCCTTGCAGAAATACAGCAAAGACAATGTCACAATAATCACAAGTTAAAGTGCTTCGGACACTTGAGCAAGTAGCTCAGGCAGGGAGAAATCTTAGCAATGGTAAGGTTTGGTTTAGAAGTTCAAGATGGGCAGCAATGCACATGATGAGAAGCAATGCATTTTATGTCATTTCATGATTGGGAATCACACCTTAGAAAGCAGAGTAAAGTTTAAAGTTATTAATCTCAGAAATTACTAATAGCATTGTTAATATTTATTTATCCAGAGAGGTGACTGCAATCTAAAATCAATCAGTAGCAGAAAAATGGGGATTGACAAAACCAGAAAGTTCAAACAGGCCAGTAACTTGGAGAAAAATGAAGGGAGTAACTTTGACATTAATGTGATCATGATAAAAAGGACTGAAAGCCCCAAGACACTGCTGGCCCACTCTGAGTACAACAGTGGTGCTCACAGGAATATCAGACTGAGCTGCAATCATCTATGTCAGATTGAGGACAGGTAGAGAGGGTTAAGATCATATAAATTTTTAAAACCAGAAAGCATGCTTCTCAACTCAATCCTGATGATAATTCCTGGAGCTGGCAATGTTCCTGGGAGTGATTCTGCAAGGGAGTGTGGAAGTGGTGCTGTGATAGAGAACCATAATGGACTTCAGAGTTGTTTGTCATCACTTGAGCTGACTCAATTCCTGTGGATTCGAATTTTAACACTTATGGGCACATTTTCCTAGTCTGTGCAATAACTGCAGTTGCATTAAATGGCTGAAAGTAGTCACGGTTAAAAGTTACCACTGGCACCGTTATTGTGTCATGAGGAAAGGAGTGTATGTGTTTCAAAGGATTTGGTCTGCCTCATTTCATTTGAAGGTTGTGTCCACATCTTGCATGCATGAAGAGCTAAAGGGTGGTGGCTTCACCCTAACAAGAGGAAAGGATTCTCAAGGCAAGGGACAGCTGCACTTTCCTTGGCTGAAATTGTGTAAAAGGTGCATTGGGCATTTGAGAATGCAAATAAACCAGTTTGCATTAGCACCTATCAATCAGCCTCCAAACAGGCTTTGGCACTGCAGCAGTTCTCCCTCAGAAACACTCATTGCTCTGAGCCCTGCACTGTGTGTCCCCCACTGCATCTGCTGCCACTTCCAGCTGTCTTCAGTGCCCACCAGGCCTCTGCAAAGCTACAAGGACAAAAATGCTAAACACAGCTGGGTCAGTCCTTCAAGCACCCAAACTGAAAAGAAAATGAAGCAGGCAAGGATTACCAACAACATTCCAACAAGTTATCAAAAAGGAAGAAATTCAAAGTTAGAGGGAAAAGGCTGACTTGGATTCATGTTCTCAGCTTGGGTAGAGTACTCAGCAAAGGCTCTGCTGCCTTTGTTTTGTTGTCCTGAGAATAAGGTATCTGTAGGCAATGGTTTTATATAGATATAAATTATGTTTTAGATAAAAACTGGGAAGCAGAGCCTTCTCATCATCTAGAGCCCCAGATTGGTCCAATGGGATCTTGTTCTCACATATCCACAGTGATGACAGGAATTCAGTATTTGAGATCCTTGATATGACCACTTCACTGTAGTAACAGGAGCAGGAAGGAAACAGATTTGCTTCTGGGAAGTGTCAGCATCTCCTCTGCTCTATGCCACTGCTGAAGTACAGCATCCAGGATGTTATAGGTAGAATCAATGTATACAATTCCTTCTGCAAACTTAAATAACTAGAAGATAAACTTGTGTTTGCATGTTCAAGACATCTTCCTGGGAGTGTGATGAAGAGGAACCAAAGAAATATTTGTTCTGGTTGAAATCATCGTTGTTATCCTTCAACATAGGCTCATTCTCACATTTACTAAGACAAATATGGGATGTGAATCACTTAGAGAAGACAAAGATAAAATGTGAGAATGCTGTTCCTTCGTCCTAAACAAGCTAAGAATGAAAGTCATTGCCTCCTAAATTTGCTATTGGCCAAAGCTGTTTTGGTTACCATTGTGGTCAGCATCCACCAAAAACAGAGCAGTAATAAACTGCATCCATTGCTCTCCAGCACAGGAGCTTGTAACACAGTTGCAAATTGTTAATATGAATTTCAGCTTTTAGTGTACAAAGGGACATGTGCTGAGGTTTGTGTCTGGCCTTGACAGTCTGCAAGGGCAGAGGCCTCACTTTTTTGTTGTCAGTTAAGGACTGTGCTAGTGGTTTTGTCTGGTGTCTGGCCAGGAGGTGGCTTTGTCTGGCCTTGCCCACAGGGCATCAGCATTTCAGAAATGCTCTCAGACTAAATGGATACCTAAAGGCAAGTTTGTCCTCAGAGCAATGCTGCTCTATTCACCTTGGCTTGGCGGAGTTACCTAAGGGTTGGATCCTTGCTCTGACGCTGCGTAAGTATCCAGGTTTTAAGAAGTTGCATCTGTTTCGTTCAGACAGAAAGCAAACGAGCTCGCTATCCAGAGGAAACAGAGGCAACTTCTTCAAGCTAAACAAAAATGTAGATTACTGTAAGCATGTGTTTATATCTGACCATCTGACTGTGATAATACACCACACACTTGAAATAAGTCTTTATTTTTGCCCACATTTTTATCTGTATTTTTACCCATACTAGACAGAATGCGTGTTTTATTTAGTTTATGTATCACATATACAATATCTGTTTATAAATATAATATATAAAAAATAGATGGCTAATATTTCATACTTGTGAGAGTGGCAATCCATACATGGGGTCACAGTGTGCCCCCCATCCCCAGGCAGAGGTACTCAGCAGGCAGAGGTGCACCTCTCCCGAGCTGCATGGGACAGGCTGGTACTCCAAGGGCCCACCTGGGAGAGATTCCTTCCCTTGTCAGATTTTAGCCGGGTTTTTGTCAATATGCAACAAAAGAAAAGGGGAGAGCTTGAATCTCAGCCCAGCTCTGGTAAGTTTGTAGGATGCTCTGAGCATTCTCACCTCATTTTAAGACCTAGCATTATCATTTCAAGTCCATAACTCGTTTAAGTTTGGACACTGACTATTTCTCCTTTAAGAAAGGTAGCTGATATTCCTGTAAAACATGCGCTGTTTTCTGAACAAGTTTCACACACAAAGGAAAAGCTAGGGAGTTCTGCATTACTTCAGTCTTTAACTTCAACCCAATAAACTTTAATAATTAATAGAGCTGGACTGATTTCATTTCATTACAATCTGTTCCCTTGCTAGTTACAGTAAGGCTTTCTTTCTGAGCATGTAAAAAAAAAACCTCAGTTATTTCATGTTTCTACATTAATAAATAAAACTAGCCAAAAGATTTCACTACTCTCTCCATTTCTTCATCTGACTCAAATAAATGATATTTTTCTTTGAAAAGCTCTCTGTTTTTCTGTAACATAGGTGAGTAAGTACAGGGGGGGATGTAAAAATGCATGCTACAATTACACCAGATGAAACAGAGACAGACGACTACAGTCAGAAGCCTGCACCTTCAGCCTCCTGCCCATAGGCACAGGGTGGCAAGTAGGGTGCTAGTACCCCTTCCTGGCCAGGGCACAGCTGAGGCTTCCCCTGAGGTGCACAAGCTAGGTTTCTCCAGAAAGCAGAAGCAAGTGAATGTGCATTGTTAAAATAACTATTCTCTTAACTATATAACCTATAGACATGGATAAAGAGGCTAAGAAAGATCAGCATGGAGTAGTGAGAGCAAGATGAGGAAGAGGTGCAAATATAAAGCATATCTGATCCAACATGGGGGCTGTGGGCAATTACGGCAGAACTTAAAAAGAGGGGAGACAACATGAAAGATGTTATAGAGAAGCTAGCTTAGAGGGCCCTCCTGGCATTTGGGTTTGGGACAGCAAAGTTTTCAATGCTATAAGGCTTCTTAAGTTTGACTGTAAGCCCTCTTCACCAGGTTGGCAAGCCTGGTGACCAAAGATGCTCTTCCTCTTCTCTGACAGATGACAAATTATTCCTAAGGAACTTGTAAAACATGTATTAATGACTCTAGAGATAAACAATAGAATCCTATCTCCAGCATGCATGTTTTCTGATGTAGAAGTCTGCTTTTTAATGGCTACAATCCTACTTTACAAAATAGCCTTTAAGTAAAGACCAAATGATTGGTCAAGAGTTTACTCTTGAATTATGAAATCAAGTAATAATACATTTCTAGGCCTGTGGATTTTTTTCCTCTTAGGCTTTAGAAATAGTTAAAACATCTATCTAGAGGGAAATAAGAGGGGTCAAAGAAAATAAACATCACTTAGGCTTGGATATTTGTTTTATTTTATAGTGTATCTAAATAGTTAGGGTCATAAAAGGTGAAATGCTTCAATTGAGACTAAAGCAAAA
Organism: Pterocles gutturalis; assembly: GCF_000699245.1. Lineage (NCBI taxonomy): Eukaryota > Metazoa > Chordata > Aves > Pterocliformes > Pteroclidae > Pterocles > Pterocles gutturalis. The sequence continues at coordinate 34,277 of NW_010108104.1, read as the reverse complement.
TTATAGCAGGGCTGTTCATTCTCAGATTCAGTGCCTGCAATCCTTTTGCGTCACCCCACCTCCTAGTCTGCCCCAATGTATGCATTTAAGCAGTACTGTGTTAGATAACAGCAGATAAAAAAGGGGTGAATACCCCTGGTTATCTTAGCCCATGTTAAATCTGCTATTGAGATCTCAGTTTCTCTCAGATTATCATTCCTTTGGGAATCTCACCTGTGGGTGGTAATTCTTATTCAGTTGCACTGAATGCCACACTGCTGTGATGGGACTGGAGCCCTGACCCAGCCCAGGCAAACTGGTCCGAGCCCTCTCCCATACTCTCCAGCTCCAGCTGTTCACCCGCACCTCCACAGAGTGGGATATATTGCTGTTCTGCTATTTTACTGAAGTGGAATGAAAAGCCTTAGGGTAGTTTGTTTCAGATACTCAATTTTTTAGTTATTAGGGGTATTTTTTGCAGTGAGTCTTCCCTACTTTCCTGCCACATTCACCCTTCACATTGCCTAGGAGCTTAGAAAACTCTTGAAGTACCTGCTGACTGCAGGTGACAATCCTGGTCCCTGCCTGGGGACACACACAGGTGGTTGCACCTTAGTTCAAAAATGGCATTCCCAGCCTGCTAAAACTTTGGAAATACCTGAAAGATTCGTGCAAACTTTCCAGCAAATTATGCCAGTTCTCAGAGCGTGTGGGGATATTTAAATGCATCCTGAGGAGAAGTGCCAGCGATGCTTTGTGTTACACAGTCCCCCACCGAGCACACTCTGGGATGAAGGAGCAGCAAACCTGCACTTCTCTCAAAGCGTGAGTAGAGCATATGGTCCCTTTCTGTTTACTGCCAGGGCCCTTGTGCTAGCACAGCACTTGTTTTTTTGGTTTCTATCAGCAAGATCATTTTCCCAGAGAAGCAAGTTACAAGGTATCCTGGTTGAGGCAGCATTACTGTTGTCGCTAGTGGCATCCATCTTATGTTAGCAACCTGCTATCCGTAATTTAAGTGGGTTGGGCTCTATCTGGGGGCAGCTGGGAGATTCACTCAGTTTTTGTCAGTGGTGACAAGGCACAAGCTATTCCCAGGGCACCTGTGGGCATTGCTGTCCTCCCTGAGCCCTTCCTCGGCACACAACAGCAGTGAGCAAGTCATCCAGTGTGAGCAGAAGAGAGGGCGGTGAAGCACAACCAGTGCTGCAGAGGGTGCGCTCGGCAGAGCAGCAGCCGGGAAAACCAAACAGGTGCTGCAGCATGAGTTACACATTCCCACATTCCAGCTCCAAAAGTGGCCCAAGTGGCTGCCCTAATCCACTGGGAAACTTCTAACCTGCTGCAGAAATGGAACTTTTACCAACTGTTTGGCTTTTGCTGGTTCAGTGGCCTGTGCTCTTCCTGCAATACAGCCTCCGGATGTTTATAAGGAGAAGAATATGTATTACTGTGGTATTGCTATCAAAATAAGAAGGTTTTTCAAGATCACCTTCTACACCAGAACCAGCAAAGCAAGCAAAGCAGTGACTGCCAAGAAATGTGTAGCAGGTGGCACAAGTACTGTAACGTGTGTGGTCTTTCCCAAATTGAAGCCATATGATGGTTTCTGAGAGGCTTTCAGAGACACAGAGCTTTGCAGATGCCCTTTCTGCAATGTTTCGTGTTGGCACTTGGCAGCATTTGTAGCACAGCTTGCAGCCATGGGAGTAGAGGGATGGTGTAGCTGCCCTCAAACCTGCCAGTGACTCTTCATCCTCCCCTCATATTTTGCTATTAGGTTAATTAATAACTGCATAGAAGCAACAACATTATACTGACCGTGACAGCAAGTCCCACAGACCACTGAAAGCAAAGTAAAAATTAATTTTTACTTCAGAGAGCCTGAAGTCAGCTTCCAGCTGTGGCTCAACTAAGGCAGCAACTTGAAGATGGTTTGGGCATAGCCATTTATCATGGATAGACTAAAGGAAAGCAAGTCCCAATGGAGAAGGACAGAAAGAAAAACACAGTAGCCTGTTCTTCATTACTCCTAAATTGTGGATGTCGAGTTACTCTGTGAGAGCTTTGGCTGGACTGACAGTCCTCTTCCCACCCTTGCTGCATCAGCCCATAAGACACTGGGGGGTCTTAGCTAACTGTAGAAACCGACCCTTAATAAATTGCCCTCTCTTCTGTAAATTTATCCTAAGCACAGGTTTTGGCTGCTGAGGTGGTACCTGACCAGGCAAAACCTAAGCTCTTCATACTCAGCTCCCCAACCTGCACCATTTTGGGGGCTGTTAAAACCAGCTTGAATAATTCTCGGTTGCTGTGGCTCATGACTGCAGCTATTTTTTATTTCCCAACAGTGACAGTATTTTTGTTTACTATTTTTTTTCCTTTTACCAAAAAAAAAAAAAAATTGCTCTCTTTATCTAAGGATTTCACCAAATACAATAAATGACTCCCCTACTACAACCCATGTAAGACAATACCACTGACCCTGCGATGCTCTTCTCCCCATCTCAATATTCAGTAGAAATGTAAATTGCATATCTGCTAGAGAAGACACCAGGAATAGGCTTTTCCTTCCTAATGCAAAAAATAAAAATCTGAGTTTCAATCAATCAGGATACATATATTATATGATTAATTATAACAAGTGAAAATTTAGCAGCCTGAAAGATGTTTTTAGATAGCAATCATTGTTCTTATGGTCTTTTTTTCTTAAAAAAAAATAAATTATGCTTTAAAAAATACAGCTTTCCATTTCTATAGTACCCAGGAAGCTAAGAGTGCTTTGTAGACATTACTTCATGGCATCTTCATGAGGCCACTGCTTCTAGTTGCTTGATACAAGCAAGGAAACATCAGCACATGCTCATTGGATTGTTTTAAAGTTTTTTTACAGAAAGAAGCTTTTTCGTCAGAAAACACTGATTCATCAAAATATAACCAACTTACCAGAAAATTAGAATTTTTAAAAAAATTAATAAATTGTGAAAACATCCTATTTTTTTATTTGTTTGAAGTCAGAAGAGGCTAACCATTAAGTTTAATTGATGTGCATTTTGAAATCTGAGGGTTTTGTGAAAAAAAAAATAGAAGATAAATGCTGAAAATATCATAATGATCAGAATTAGGTATCAGAATTAAATATACCGTAGTTTTAGTTCTAAAGTTTTTAACCGTCAGCTTCATGAGTTTTATTTTGGACTGAGATTTTTAATTTGTTGTCATGATCTGCCCTGTGAAATATATTTTTCAAACCTGCAACGTGTCACAGGGAGGTATATCATGTCTCCCCAGCTCTAGCTGCAGCCTTATCTGGGCACTCCCAAGTTGTCCTTTGCCATGGATGACTGAGTCTTGGACCCCTGGAGCCAAAAACCCAAATGTCACCATTCAGCTCTGCAGGGCAGAGCTGTACTCGCCTCTCTGGCTGTCCTGGGGAAGGTGGAGTCGCTCAGTTTGTCCTCTTCTGCTCAAACAAATGAGTGAAGATGCAAAGATAGGGCACAAGCCCAGCTCTTCAGGGCGCTGTCTTGAGCCTTTGCTCCTTCAGCCAATGTTTTAGCATTTCTCTATCTGGGAAATCAGATAGAGGAAAACTGTTTTGTTCTTCCTGCCAACTCTCAGTTAACCTCCGAGCCCTTTGGATTAGCAATATAGTGGAGATGTGTGTCTTGTACATTGTTTGCTGACTTCCAAGTCGCTCTGTAATGCTCCTTTCTGGGAAAGCCAGCAGTGGGAACTGGCTTTAGGGGAATCACAGTCTGATGGATGTGGGAGGTTTTTGTGTTCGGAAAGAAGTGTTCCAATTTTCTTCTGATTACTTTTTTGTACACATGCCCAGAGGTGTGGCTATGGGCCCACTTAGAGCTAATTAATAAATACAGTCAAGGCTTTGGGTGTTTTTAAGGCAAGTTTAAGCCACTCGATCATCCACCACAGAGGCTGGCTTGCCAGTCATGCACCTTTTTGTAGTAGAGGCAACATGGGGGAGATGGAGCTTTCCCTCATTGCCAGCTCTGAGCCCTGTCCCTGACATTAATGTTAGATTCAGAGAAGAGTGTCAGCGTTTGCAAATGTGCTGTCAGGAGCCCGTTGGTGTCTCTGCCTCATGTGCCTTCCTTGCTTCTCACTGGGGCTCCTCTGGCCGCCCTCTGAGCCATGCACTGGTGGCCAAACATCGGCCCCACGCTCCCCTCTCCTCCTGCCCTGCAGGCAGCCGTCCCGAGGTGTGACACCCTGCCCTCTGCTGCCTTCGTCAGGGAGCCTGGGGAGCTATTAAAACACTGTTATAAATCATCGTTATTAGCCAAGTGACTCATCTTACAGCACTGAGAAGGAATCTCTGATCTCCTGACTGCTGGGTGTCTCGCACAGAGAGGGCTGGGCTGTTGACGAGCCTTTATTGTATCCTTATCTTGCATTTCCAACAGAAAAACCTGACCTGTGTTTTACTTGTGCTGTTTATATATCTAATCAAAGTGGGTCAGGAAACATGGAAGACAGCACCAGGGCTGCCTGAGAAACATAATATTTGTCAGAGAGCATTAACTCAGCCTCTCTCTTTCAGGGAATGATAGATGAAGTGTGCCTGAGACTCTGTTTAGATTATGTGAAGTAATGCACTGGTGGTTACATTCATCCTAAGCAAATCATTTTCACTCACTTGAGCTGCCTTACAAAATTTTCCAATAACATGTTAGGCAGCCTAAAACAAAATGAAGTCTTCACGGGCCGCTCACGTGGGAGTTCCTCTCGGAGCCGGCTTGCACCCAGACAGACAGGTTCAGCGGGCTCCGTACCTGAAACAGAGGTGGGCCCCAGGCTGTGGCCTGGATCAGCATCGGATTTAAAGCTTGGGAGGTGCCAGGGCTGGTGCCCATGTCCACTGGGCAGTATGTACGCTGATTCAAGCAACAGAGAGCCTGGCACCAAAGAAGCCACATCAGCCCTTTATGAAGCAGTAGGGTCACCTTCACGGAGGCTCTGAGAAGCTTCTGTGTCCCCGCGGTCAGCAAGGCCAGGGCAGGGGCCTGCTCTCCGCTGGGGTAGCAGAGGAGGAGACCCATGGTCCTGCCGGGAGTGGCTTCCTTGCCTGGCTAGCATTGTCCCCCAGGCAGTGGTCAGCATGGGGGACATCTCCTGGGCCCCTCAATTTTGTGACTGTGAGTGCTGTGAGTCCCCCAGCTCTGTGAGCTCTTGAGAAAGAGGAAAGAGCCAACATGCTGAGCTTTATCTTCCCCAGGTGATCGCAGGTCAGTAATAGCACAGGGAGCCTGCGCCAGGCCACGCACCAGCAAAATGGGCTCTGGACCAACCAGAGCCAGCCTCGAGACCCATTCCTGCAGTTCCATGAAGTGTAAGTGAAAGGGTTGCTCTAGCAGAGAAGACTTCAACTTCAGCATATCTCTACTGAAGCTCAGGGAATCTTACTAGGGATCATTATGGCCTGCTCAATTTAATAATTACACAGGGATATATATCATCTGTACTCAGTGCCAATTCTAAGATGAAGTGAACGTATTTGCTTAAGTTTAATATTTTTTAGGGAGGAGTGCTATAATTTTCTGCTAGCCAGTGTATTTTTAAAGAGTTTTGCCTTTCTCTTTTTTTAAAAGGAGCCTTTGTTGACATCAGCTCCTGCTTTCACACGTGGTGTGGCCCCAGCAATTAGGAGTTCTGGGGATTAAGTAAAAAGTCCCATTTAAAACTTTTCAGAAAATACTTTGAACAAGAGGGGGAAACCACTTAAGTCAGCTGCTTCTGTGCATGTCTTTTTGGGCTGTGAAATATGACTTCAAAGAAAACCCTTCTGTTTCCATTTCAAGGTCTTTTTGCAAGGCAAAGAAGATAGGCAACCAGCACTGGAATGCTGCTGCTGGGAGATTTATTGGAAGTCTTGAAGGGCTCAGTAGACTGGGAAGGTAATTTTTGTATCCTACTGCACTCAAGACTGATTTAATTTTGTGTCAGTTCTGGAACTGCAACCAGAATATGAGCTGTGAGTTTGTAAATTGCTCCTCCGTGTGCCTGACCTTGAAGGGGAGGAGAAACAAGAAGGAGTTAGAAGATAAAGAGATCTCGTGCAGCTGATCAGATGCATTTCACTGGGTTAGTGGACCTCTCATTTGTTCCTCATTTTACCCTCAAGCATTATTGCTTTGGGAGGATGCCAGTCTCCTTGCCAGCCTTCATTGCTGCAAGGGTGCCACTGTCCATCAGGGTACATCTGAAATTTGGATCGTATTTTTTTGAATGGAGGACACAGCTACTGCAATAACCTATGTATATATTATTAAGAATTGTTTTTAATTTTGTTACTATAATACATATAAATCTTGAACTGAAGTAGAAGTTCAAAGAAAATATTTAAGGGCAGCAAATTTCATTGAAATAGCAGGAAAAATATATTAGTCAATTGATTAGATTTGGGAATATTCTCTAAAGGGGAATGCCAGAAGTCCCATCATATGAGTCACTTAAAAATAGATTAGACAAAGCTCTTGGGAATGCATTTCAAAAAGCAGTTTTACTTTGGCAAAAATTAAAGAGAAAATGAGCTAATAGCACTGTAGGATTTTTCATTGTTCAGTTCCAGCTCAAAAATCTATGATTCAGGTCTTGAAATGTGTGTAATCTATGAAGTCACGTTAGAATCTAAGTTTCGCTTCCAAAGAAAATTTGATTAGAATAAATTGCCCTTTCTTGACATTAAATCATTGCTATACATAAGATATGAAGTATAGGATGACTGCCCTTAAAAATAATTTTAATTACCTGATATTTAATATAAATGTTACACTGCAGTTGCAACAAGTTTTAATTTTCTACAATTGATCTTCTCTGCAACAAGAAGAGAGCAATTTAAATAACACCATGAATATCAAAATATCAGTGTCTAATTGTAGAGGTAACTACCACCACCACACAGCAGATCCTCTACATGGTAGATGTATAATGCAGGATAAGGACTGTCAGATGTCAGCCCCTGAACTGTGGCAGGCTAACTGGTCACATGCTGCTGAATCCTACTGTGGTTTCCATCTGATACTTTTCCTAAAAGAAAGCTAAATTATACTACAAATGTTGCCCAAATATCAACTTACCATGTAAGCACTCATTGCTGCACAAGCAGTGCTGTGCAATCGGTAGTGGAAAGCCAAGTGATCCATGAACTGTGCCAGTGAGATAGAAAAACTGAAATCTCCCTGTTATATATCAAATCAACAAAGCCTTACTGTATTACATACAGTTCATTAATAAATGTCAGGTGTGATTAGCACTGGTGGAGCTTTTAGGGGAAAAACACCTTCTGCCTTTATGTTTGCTACATTGTGTATTTCAGTGATCACTTTGCTGTTTTATCTTTTGGTGGAGTTATCTCAAGGCCAGGTGGGAGAGGTACCGTGTATTACCTTCTGATTCACCCATGTCGTGTTCATTTGCCCCTGCGAGCCAGAGGCTTGAAAGGACTGTCCTAGAGCTTTCCAAGGAGAAATGTCTCCAACATTGAGATATTTCACTGAAATGGAAAATTATCTTAGGGAAGTGAGAGAAAATACAATAAACCCCATGAATTCCATGGGATCTTTATGGTATCACCAGACACTGTACATTTATGACTATAGAAACATGTCATCCTCTCCTTCATCTTTATGTTCTTCATCTTGTTAGATTTTCATCTTTGCTTACTCTTCCCTCACCTTTGGGGTTTTTGGGTGCAGAGTGCAGAAAGGGAGGGTTATTCTTTGTGACTGATCTATTACAGCACTACTGCAATGGTCGGTTGTTGTCCAGAGAACAGTGAAATGTCCTCAGTGTACAAAGCACATCTGAGATAGCCTATCAGATCTCATATTGTAATCCTTTGAATTCATTTACTTTATTCCCACTGGCACTGGGGAGTGCACTTCTCAGCGTGTACAATGACATGCTGTAAAAAATCTCTGAAACAGTGGTTGATTGACTTCAGCTGTAACTAGCAGCAGAAATCTCAAATGGAATTTAGACACTGTTTTACCTCAAATGGGGCTGGGTGCCACGGTTTGCTTGTGTTAGTGCTGTGGACATACTCTCTGCACTTGATGTGGTGACATTTTCTATTTCATATTCAGAAGACAATAGAAATCAGTAGATTAGCATTTATCCCTGTCAGTACTCAGATCATGGGAAATGATCATTCAAGTGCTCAGCAGGACTAATTGAACCCTTAACTGAAAAAAAAAAAAATAATGCTAGCAAGAAACCATATGGAAGGATTTTGTTATGTGCATGTCCGTGTTTGTTAAACGTCCCTATCCTAAATAGGAACTGCAAAGACAGAGGCTATGGAAAACTCTGGAAGGATTAGTCTAAAGGATATGACACCAAGCCTAAAGCTGTATTTTTACAGTTGAATTATCAACACCATTTAGCTCTGCTGGAGACACGTTTCCTTCCTGACACACAAGCTAAACAGAGCTGGTCACCTCTCCATAGAGGGCTAAGATCCAGTCCCATCTGAGATCCAGGTTTCTGTTTTCATGACAGTATTTAATGCCAGGTGCTGACCCTGCAGGTGTCTTCTCATTTGAGAGGGTTGAACTGTCAGGCTCGAGAAAATATCATTCCAGAAGGAATATCAGAGAAAGAAACAAGCCATCACCTGGTGGACATTTAGCATTCCCCCCCATACTCCATCCCGTTTTGCACCATATAAAATGGATCAAGGGATGGAAAGCAGCTCTGAAAGTCCCTGTCTGTCCAGGCAGAGGGGGCACCTGTGCTAGGGCACTTCTGAAGACAGTTGTTAAGTCACCTTCAGAGGACACCATGCAGCCGTACTGGGAGCACACACCATTCGGGTGGAATGGAGCTATGACTCTAGGGCTTCAGGTGTTTATAGTGCTTGCTGAGAACCGCCCCAAAACCACAGCCCTATACCTTTGCAACAAACCTGAGGGGCAGAGAGGGAAGAGAAAAACTCACTGTCAAGTTCACCCTCCTGCCCAATGGGGTTTATCAAGACATGAGAAAATCGCCAACTGGATTTTGAAATTGTTGCATTGCAGCAGCTGCTTTGAGGACTTTTCTGTTGATGCTGGATGTTGGGATACTTCCTTTTGGCCAGGTTATTAACGACATACCCTAGATTAAAGTGTCAGGGATAACTTTAGCTTGGAAAAATGTTGTCTTTGCTAGATATGGAGAACCCTGAAGTTTTGCAGAAAACTCTCTGCAGTCAAACAAAATCTCCAGGTTGTCTCTGCAGATATTTTTCCACTGTCTGCTTACAGTGTATGCAACTGGTGCATCATCAAAATACTAGCTGCTGCATACCCAGCTTTGAAAATATGTGTTACTACTGAAAAAGTCTATTGCATCTGCAATATTAGCAAGACTACCCACATGAAAGCCAAAAATACAAGAGCTTTGGACATTTCCATTCGAACTAGCATTGTGTGACTGCATAATAGAGTTGTCATTTTTGGTTTTGTTACTCTGGAATAACTTTCATGCTTGGAGACACAGCAGCTGAGGTGTTTTTTCTAATAAATTTACTATTGTGTTTTAACATCTGAATTAATACTTCTGTTAATATTTAGACCTGACATGCTCTAGAGAACATGCTGAGGTAACATGTTTTTGTATGTAGGAAGATTAAAAGTCACAGTGCTTAAACTGAGATATAGCTTGATGTTAACCAAGAGTCATCTCCTATCACATTTTTTTGGCTGAATGGAAGCTCAGCAAACAGAAGACCTTTCATTGACATGGCTCTGACAGGTATCATTAGGCATTGGCTAACACTGATTTTACTCACCTTGCAGATGTGCTCTTTGTTTTCAGATGTGCTTACAGGAGATGTATGCCTCTTAGAGCATTGTGTGGTTATAATCAGCAGCTGCATTGAGGACTGATGTACGCTCTGAAAGCTCACTGAGGCTTATGCAAAGGTAAACTTATAAAAATAAAAACACTTTTGGGGCCACAGATTGGAAGATCTTTTTCATTTTTATTCTTTACTTTTCCCAGTGTGATCCATGTGTCGTGTCTCCTGCGTGAGCAATTTGCAATGCGGAGTTCTGCACACAAATAAAAAGAAACCTGTCTCACAGCATTTTATGGAAGAACCACCCAACTTGTCCTGTTGTTACCACAGGTTTCCCAGTTCATCAGGTACTTAGCATTTCCCTTCTGTCTGCCAATCTAATTGCTCAGGTGTAACCTGGAGTATTCTACAATGAGAGTTTGTTCTGGGAAAAAAAAAACAAAACACATGCTATTAAGTCCTAAAAAAATCTTTCATTTGGCTCTGTGGTACTGGTATTCCAGTATTCACATATACATTTTTCTTCCCAAAATGAGCAAAAATGCTATGTGACATTCTGGTCGTTTTTTCCTCTTGGCAGTGCTGCTCGTTACAAGGAACGTTCCCAAGTGGTCTGATAAATATTAAGTATTTTCATTAAAATGAATCATGTCAGCTACCTAAAGCACAAAAAAGCAAACTTAAATAAATATTTTGGGTGAAGGAGGAGAAACATTCTGAAAATCCTTTGTGTATTTTCCTGGGATCTGATCTTTTATGATTTGTCTGTGAGCAAGCTGAAAGACTTCTAGTTTTTCCTAACTGGATCCTATTTTGCTTTACTACACTTGCCTGCTGTTTTTTTTAAACTATAAGGGATCTTCGGATATTTTGCTGTACCATTATTCAGTCGGAGGATGAAAAGTCCATGGAATGCCAAGGGATTATTGTAACTGTATAATTAGCTTGCAGACAGCTCTCTTCTCAACAGCTTTCAAAAGCTCTTCTATCCATCTCAGTTACCCAAGTAATTAATTAAACACAGCTGCAGACTAGAACAACTGTTGCAAAAAAAAAAAAAAAAATGTTTGCTGTTTGCTTTTCCTGCTCACTTCTAGGCAGTGGAAGGAGAGGAAGTCGCATAGGAGCAGTTACAACAGCTAAGTACCGTCTGCTTTGCCCAGTGGCCTCAAGTCCTGCTGGGTTAAGCAAGAGAGAGGGACAAAAGCATCTATGAAGCACAGAACTTGCTACAGCCAATTCATGCCTGCAGCAGGGGTGAATCTTTTAAAATCATTGCTAGTCTCATGTGACTATGTCCTGGAAATGACCTAAGGAGGAAAAGCCCTGAGGATCCTTGCCAAAACTCCTGTGTCACGTCTTTTTTACACAGTGTTAGAAATAAAGTACATAAGTGGGAAAAATGGAATAACTGAAGCAGTCTGAGTTTGGAAGGCAACTGGCAGAAAACTGGAGCAGGTGACTTTAATACTTTCAAATGTTCCTGGAAGTAAAACGGTGCTAAAAAAAAAAAAAATAACACTGGAAATGGTGCCGTCTTCTCAACTGCTAGATGTGGCAGGCTCGAAGGTGTGGGAGACTTAGAACAAATTCTTTTGGGAGAATTAAAGGGAAAGCAAACTGTGCAGCAAAATCACTGAAAACATTGAATAATATCTTGATGCATGGAAGAAAGTGACTTTGAAGAAGAAAGGTACATTTTCTGTCCAAGAAACCATCTATCAGGCCAGACGATTGAGCATTATCTGGCAGAGTTATACAATAATGGTATCATCAAATGTGAGCAGGTAACGCATGGACAAGCTGAGCAATACTGGGCAACCGTGTTATTCTTTCCTTTTAATGGCCTTTAACAGCCAAACATAGCAAAGACAGCAAAGGGAAAGTAACCGTGCTGCTAACCATAGCCAGGATTACTTAAGGCCTTAGGAGCACGAAGTATCTATGGAGGTAAAGACTTGAAGAGTGAATCACATTGCATCTTTGTTGTCTTTTCACATATCAGCCACTTTCCCAGCAGAAAAAGTAGAGAAGCACAAGAAGCAAGGATTAGTCTTTTCAAAGGCTGTCTAGGGATGCACGAGTGCTGTCACAGCCTTCCCTCTTTCACGTTTAAAAATGGCCTGCTACAGCACAAAGTATTTTATGACCTGTGTGATTGCTTTTCCACAAAATGCCAACACTGTCAAGGCATAAGGAAGCCCTATACCCGGGTTTGGGGGTGCTTTTTGCAATGTGTTCAATGGCAGCAATTCTGGTTTAAAATTAAAAAGGATTTGTCCTGGAAGGGGAAACCATTTATCCTCGCAAGGCACAGGTTTTGCAATGTGTGGAATGTCATCACCCATGTCCCATCCAGCTTTCTTCACCCTCTGCGTGATGATGGAGGTCCTGCCTGCCTGCCCTGAATGAGTCAGGGACCATAATGAGGTTTCCAGAGGCACAGCTGGAGCCTATGGCTCTTTCCAGACGCTTCCAAAGATATTTTAAGGGCAATCTAGACACATATACTTGTCATGAGCTCCTGTGCAGAGTTGAGGCTGAAGGATACAATTTTAAAAGTCAATATTTGAAAGTAGATGTATAGACTGCAAATAAATACTTGAAAGGCCTTCGCAATTTTTTTTCAGTGTACATGAAATGATACGCTTTTGAAGACTTGCCTCTTGTCTCCTAACTGGCAAACAGGACTGTGAGAAAGCACAGTGCTGTTTGCTGGCCAACAATGGATACTGTAAATGAGATGTTTGGGGGATAATGCTTGAAAGAAAATGTAGAACTCTGGCTGATGTTATATTGTGTATATTATCTATATTATCTATATTATCTATTACTAATGGTACTGAGCTGCATTGTCTTCCAGGAGAGGCTCAGAGAAAACAGAATTAACTAACAAAGAGGAGCATAAAAAGTCAAAAACAGGCCAAAAGACAAGTGATGGCCCCTAGCAAGATTCTTCAGGGAAGGAGAGTTCCTCAAATAACGTGACCCCAATATATAGCTGGTACTCAAATTAGGCAGCTCTGGATTTTGCTAGGTTTCACATGGGCAGCAGGAAGGAAGAGTGCCAGCTGCAGCAAACCATCACCTGATGCGTTTTCTGGGATCCTGCAGTGCTGTAGCCAGGAGGAACATAGTGCTCTGCTCTTTCCAGCACTTGAGATGTTCAGCTCTTGAAAAAATGGGGGTAGAACAGCTTCCATGTTCTTCAGAGCACATACCCTGCATTTTTTTCAGGCCTTTCTTTAGTTAGTCTTGATGCTTTATGCTATTCCTCCTCGCTCTAAGTTAAAAAGCAGGCTATATCTGATCTTTGGAGATTTCCACTGTTACAATGTCATTTATGGGCTCTCTATAGGTTTTAATGTGCACAGCGACTTCCTTGCAGGATGTGGTAACAGAGTCACAGCTATCTTCTTACAGTTTTTCTCTTCAGGCTAGTTAATAAAGTCATATCCTGGAGGCTTAAGATAGTAACTCCACTTCTCTTTGTTCAGCATCCCTCACGTTCCTCCTTTATTTATATTTAACATGATGTTCTAAATGAAGGGCCCTATTAATTCTGTTTCTTTTCTCAAAGTCTGTAAGTTTGCTCAGTAGCCAGTTTCCACAACTTATTTTCCAGCGTCTCACACATGCTGCATGGTTGACGGTGCCTCTGACAGATACTTGTGACACACCAGTGGCTTGCTGACCATAACCCTCACCATGTGGCGGGGAGAGCTTGATTCCCACCACAGGCTGGGCTGCCTTGGTCTCCTACCTCCGTGTTTTGTCCTGGGTAAGGCTGAGTACGATGACAGGCAATTATCAGTAATTACATTGCATAGCTGTGGCATGCTTCGTCAGGAAAAACTTCTCCTGGGTGTGCTATGGAGAAAAATGAGAGTGAGCACAACTGTCTGCCATCTCTTCCTGTTTAAGACTCTCTGCTGCCAGGCAGAGAGCAAACAGAAAGCAAAGTGTGTGCACCACACATTTACAGCTACAATGGGTGATAAGCATGTCACTGGTAGTGTTGTTCCAGTTCCCACCACAGAAATCAGATAATTAGGTTGGTTTAGGAGTTAAAATAAATTTTCCATGCATAATTTTGAAGGAAATATTCTCCTCTTTTTCCTATCTCAGCTTCCCTAACTTTTTTTTTTTTTCCCTTTTTCCCCCCCTGAGTTTCTTGCTCTGTGGGCAGAAGATGGACACTGTTGTGCGCCATTCAATAACTGAGGCTCACTAAGATGTTGCTCTTGACCGTCTCTGATTCAAATATTGTGGGAGTCTGGGTGAGACAGGTTTTTCTGTAGGTCAGTACACCAGTTGATATTCCAGGTTACATTCTACCAGGTCTGTCTGCTGATCATGAGTTTCATTAAAAAGCTTCTCTGGACAACAATAGATTATTTAGATGTAAATATAGTTAATCCTTTCTAGACTCCAAATACTTTAGTTTTAAGCAAACTTGGTTGGTGTTTTTTATATTAAATTATGACCATTGGAAGATCTGCTATGGCAAAAACTGTAATACTTACTGAAATGCTTCTCTGAAATTCTTTAAAGACAGAAATCCCAAGGACTGAAATCCAAATATTTACTTGACAAATGAATATGTCAGCGTCCGTGCAAGGTCCGTCCTGTTGGTACTGGTTTCACTCTATTTCCCACTGTAAACCTTCAGAGATCTCACTGATATTTCAGCATACTGACAGTGGACACATTCTGGATTTGAGCTTCCTTGGCAGCTAAAACAGAGGTTACAGCAGGTTTTCTGAGCTGAAGGTGTCTCAGGTCATCTGCCTTGCCCATGAGGGTTACTCAGTGGCTCTAGCTACTAACAGCTCTCAACTTGGATTGAACCAGAAGTCAAAGGAAAGTGTTTCAGCCCAGTACCAGCTCTGCAGGATGACTACTTTCACTTCAAGCACATTGAGAAAACAGAATTTAGTGAATTCTAAAATATGATGATGATCTGAACCCTTCATTTCATAGATTATCCATGAATTAGCTGCAGGGAGTTCATCTCAAATATGCCTCTAATCAACTTGATTTGACTTAATTCAAATACTTAAAAAAAGAAAGAAAAAAGAAAACCAAGTATAAATCTATCACATCTGTTACATCTGTACTTATTGTTTGTGCCACCTTCTACTTACAATCAAGGTGAAGAAAGAAAATCTTGGGGTGGATCCTCATTTTGTCAGTTGTCCCATACTCAGTGAAGTTCTGTGAGAATTTTCTCCTTTGCACTATGCACCTGCTTAGTTGCAAGTGTTTCTTAGATTTCAGCTTTTGCACTCTACCAGGCTGTGGAGGAGCAAATTAAAATAGAGAAACCACAGTCTTGTTAGAAAGTTTTGATCCAAATTTGCCAGCCCAGGCTGCATTCTCTTAAACATCCTCTATCAGGTTTTTTCTGTATCAGTACATTTAAGATTTTATTTGCTCTGCAGGAAGATCTTGATGTCTTAACAGGTTGCATTAAGTACAATATAAACGCCTGTTGGCAGACAGACCCTGGCACAAAAACTTTTTAAGTTAACAAGATAGAAAAAAGGTAGGTAAGAAAGGAAAAACGAAGATGTACTGTTCAAAACTAAAAAATTGTGGAAAAGAAGATCAGATGCCTGTCCAAAATCACCCAGGAAGTGTGGCAGAATCAGAAATTAAATCCAGGTCTTCCCAATTCAGATTCGGAAGCATGTGAGTGGACTGACTGCCATAGCGTATACCATAGAATAGCGGATTTTATTGGGATGACCTCTGCCAACACTGAATGTTGTTGTCCAAGATAACACTTTCTGGGAGGTGTGCCCACTTGAAAGGGAAATTTTGCATCCTTTCTTCATATATTCTAATAGAAATCAATTAAGCAGGCTGTATTTCAATCACAAGCTTGCTGCTGTTCACAAAAGGGCTTAGGCTGTCCTCTCATAGTTTATGATGTCAACAGGCCCCTTGATTGAAATACGGCCTTGAAATCCACCTCTTTTTTCCAGACTCCAGTATATATTATTCTTGTAGTTTTTAAAGACAGCTGTGTGAATTAATGAACTGATCTGAGAATCGAGGTTGGCCAAGAGTGCCATTTAAAAGTCATGTAGATGACCTCATAAAAACTGCAAAGAATGCTTACAGCTTGCTTGTAAAACAAATCTATTCCTTAATAACTCAAAATGCCCACATAATTCAGTACACATTTTAACCCGAGTGATTGCTTCATAAGAGAAGATGAAAATTTCCCATGAAAAAGACATTTAACCAGTACAGGCAACTATAAACTTTAATTGATATTTCACAGTATGTACAAGTTTGCTCTCCAGGGAGTGTAGAATATCATTTTTGCACCTGCACTCTAACTGCAGTCTTATAGTATTTCAGCCATTAAACATTTTTCATTAAAGCACTTCATATAGAATTAGTATAATCTGATTTTAACAAAAGCATTCTATATATAGGTTTTTCACACCATATTAATGCAGAACTGTTAGAACTGGAGAAGCAGCACTGCACAGGCAAACGCCAGGTTTCAATCCATGGGCAGTATAGGGGTGGTCTGTACTCAGAGCACCATATTTTTAAAACATATTTATGGTAATGTACTTGACTGTATCTGAGAAGAAAGGTATTTCTAATAAATTAGGGGTTTTCCACATAAATTGCTTTTTTTGCGTGAGATTTCCCCACAGAAATTGGGGAATCTAGTGAAATAGCAGTTTATGGTATAGCACAATGGTATCACATTCTTTACAACTTCCATCCTCAGCAGTCATAAAACCTAACAGTAGAAAGGGTGTTTGCATATTGGGCAGCAGAGGGAATATTTTTGGATGGCTATAACTTAGCAAATCTGCAGAAATATTTGTCTTATGGTTTGTATTTTATAGCTGTTATCAAGCTGGCAATCAGAGGTGAACAGCTGTGCAGTTTTAAGATGCATGATTTTAAAACAATGAACTGGAGGCCTTGCTAAATGGTTCAAATTAGATGTGGGTAGTAGCAAACATCACAGGACTTTTCACCTTGTGTTTGAGACAGAGGTTGAAGTTGAAAGTGCTCTACAAACTCCGTGAAGGCAGCACCTCCTTAGTCATTTGTAAGAGACCCTCGAGAATATCTGCAGCACAGAGCTAAGGTTTCCTTGAAAATATTTTCAGGGATTCTGTGAATCTTTTACATGCAATATTTCCTTCAGATAGTTCTTGCAGGCCCTCACCCCAAAAACATTTTCCCCTGCAGAGGAGCCAAGCTTCATGGGCATTGCTCTTCATACATTTGACAATTATTTTACTGTTTGAGCAAAGGGGTTAGCTGAAAAATGGAGAAAATAAGACACGTAGAAACTTGAAGGGATCTTGGTTTCACAAAAGCCAGTAAATGACAAAGTTTCCAGTACACACAATCTACGATTTGTGCAGGGCTGCAGGGAATGGTGGTTTGCCTGTGCCTGTGATGAAAATATGAGACATGGTTTGTGTTTATTAGAGGTACAGGGAGATATGGTTGTTTTGTATAAAAATAATTCTCTCCATACCCCAAAGACTTACAGAGGAGGTGTATGAAGGTGTAACTGATTGACTTTGTGATAACCAGCTTCAGAACACACACACACAGGAATGGCTTTAGGCAAGTTTTTTTTGACCATAAGACAAACATAAAATATAGTTTAGGATTCAGAACAGTCCAGCAAACAGGATGCAAACACTACAGCAAAACATTTGGGAGGATAGTGCGGCACATTTTTACACCTAAACATTTCTGCCATCACTTTCTTCAGAGAACATGACCTTGTTCATGGTAGGGAATTGGTCAGATCTGTGCTTACAGAACTCAGGATAGACAAACAAAGTACTTTTTCTTCCATTGTCCTGAAAAGGAAGGTCTTAATTTTCACAGCCACAGAGACATTGAGTGAGAGCTTATTTTGCTCTGGATTTAGCACGAGGTGTACTGCTTGAACTTTACAACTTTCAGGTGATCTCCTGAAATATTTTGAGCCAAAGATCTTTACCACACAGAAAGATGTGCAGAAACAGTCCATGGGGTTGCATGACTGAGAATTAGTTATGCTCTTGTTGTCAGTATTTTGTCCCTGAACTTGTCCTACTCACATGAATACTGAGGCATCCTCAGTCTCCCTGTGAGTCTCCTCCTCCCACATGAGCCTAGGTCTTGGTTTTTTAGGGGTTTTTTTAAAAATTCTGACTAGCTATTTATCCTTCCAAACCACTTGTACCAGGTCACATTGGCTTTTTAGTAGTGACCGTCTTTTTTAGATGAGTTTTTAACTGGTATGTTAAAAACAGTGACCTTGCTAGGAGCATTAATGGCCTATTCAAAATGATAGATAGGAAGAGTTTAGGAGATTACTCATCTGACCTAACTCAGCAACCACAGGGCTAGGCTATGCTTCAAAGAAATCCCAAGACTTTTAACCCTACACCACCAGTACAATCCCACAGTGATCACTTCACTGTCCAGGAGTTGCTGGGTTTCTCTGCATGTGTTTAGCAGACTAAGAGAAATGTATCATATTTGTGAGATTTTTTCCTTTTGTTGGCCCATTTTTCCCTCTGCAGGACACAGTGAGGTTAGTTTTCTAGACATATTCTCAGGCTCATCCAAACAAGATCTCTGGGTTTGAAAAGTGATGCACATGCAGTTAATGGCTGTGGTGGAGAGGAGAATGAAATTTTGGGCAAACAAGATTTTACAGCACCTGTCAGGGGCCCAAGGCAAAGCAGCTCACAGGCAGCAGCCAGATCAAGGTGTGTGGTGCAGCAGTTCTCCTCCCTGAGACCCACATCGCAATCTGGCTAAACAGCTGAACTGGTGATGTGATCGCTTACAGTTCAGAAGACAGGGGATTGCTAGGTGATTGAGTAAGGCTCGTTGTTGAGAGACACTTATTCCATAATATATTTGAAGATAACGGGAAACAGTTCCTCTTTCCCACCTAATTTCCCAAGGTAACCCTTGAATGGCAAGGGGAAAAGACAGGGACAGAACGAAGTGGGGCAAAAAGCATTTCTGGTATTGGTTCAGGGAAAGAATTCCTAATTATTTTTATTTTTTTTCTTAAATGCAATAAAGCCTAAATAAAAGAGCAGTTTAATTTATTTTCTAGTGGAGGGTTAAATCCTCTGGTTAAAGAGGATGGAACTTTGGAAGCAGCACAGCAAGAGACTCCCCTGCTCTCCTCTATTTGGTGCTGAGAGTCCCACCTTTCAGATGCGTGGTCAGAGACACTCACCATGGAGTTTGCATATGAGGCTTCAAGAGGGTTCTAGTACCTGTAAGACCAGGCAAACAGCTCTTTTACAAATATAACTTATAAAGAAAGGAAATTACGTTCATTGCTCACAGAATTTTGAAACAACAGAAAATCTACATCCTGTCTAGGAGGCAAAGCAAGCTGGGTGAACTAGCAGTGCAGCCTGTGGGAGCCTTTGGGAGGTATTAAATTTGGAGGGTTTTGTTTTGTTTTGTTTTGTTTTCTCTTTCCATCCCACAACTGCAGATGAAATTGGTCCCCTGGAACATCACAGAGAAAGTAAAATGCACAAGAAAAATTCTAAGTCCTGGCACTATTTTTTAGCTCTTTACCAAATAATGTCTACTTCTTCTGGGTATAGCTTAAAAAGTATATTTTGTAGGCAAACTCAAATGCAGGGCAAAACAACATAATAGCTATGACAGCAAACTGTGATAGAGGATATTTGTCTGTATTGCATGATCTTCAGCAAATCACTCTCTTGTCTCTGTTATTGCTCTGACCTCACTCTGCTTTGCTCATGTAGATAGTAATATCTCCAAGTATGGGTTGGTGCCTCACTATGGGTTTGCAGAGCAGGTAGAGCACAGAGAGGTTCTGATTTCTTCTGGCACATCTTCATACTACTGCCATGTAACTGCCTGTTAGTCAGTAAAGCCTTATACAGAGGCTGCTGTGGAAAAAAATCTTAATTCGCAGAAGTTGATGACTGATGGCTAAACTCCCCTTGACTTCAACAGAATCAAAATCCTAATCCTGCATTTTGGTGAAAAGGTTCAAAAATAAACTCACCTTCTTTTATCATATGTTAAATCTTAGATCATGCTCCAAAACAGATGTTACTGTATGCAGTTCCGACAAGGTCTTGTTGCCAGCATTTATACCACAGACATCTATATTATTCTTTGGATGATATTGTTAAGACAGAGGCCAGCAGACTGTACTCTTACTGTGCTCACAAACTGTCCTGAACTTCATTTGCCAGGGCTGATATTTAGTGGAGCAGCAATAGTATATCACTAATGTAGGATATCTGTCTGATACTAGAAGAAAAAAAAAAAAGTTAAGAATAAAATAATGTGTTCATAAGAAATCATTTCCCTTTCTATTTCAGATACCCTTTTAGTTGCACCTTTTACACATTTAGAACAACTTCATTATTATGCTTGAAATGGAATTGATTCTGTACTTATTCCCATATTTCAAATGTTAATTTTTCTTGATTATGTGTGAAATGAGTTTATCTATGAAGTAATCAATCAGTTCTGTCCGTTTGTATAGTTAACATCTGTGATGGTAGCCACTTTCATAAATAAGACACACTAAATTCCATAATCTGTGAAATAATTTTAGCCCAAATGAACATTTTGTGCCCTTCTTTCATGGAGATTGTTTAAAACAAGGCACACATGTTTCAATAGTAATTGTACCCTTACTGAGAGAGGGAGGTTTTGCATACTCTCTAAAATCAATCATTCTTGCATTTTTGAATGGGGCTGGGTACAGAGAGCTGAGCGGCTAATTTAAGGCCAGGTCTTTCTTTTCTCAGGATTGGGAACTTATATTTTGCCCTTTACCTGTCTGGCCATTTCTTTTTGGCTTTGGCCACAAGTTCCTGTAACATTCGTTACAGAAACACAGCTGTTATCTATTGAAATGCAAGTCATTGTTCATGGATCACATTTATAATCCACCCTACCGGTGAGATGCATAATTGTATTTGCCATATGTGAAAGCAATTACAATACTTTGTACAGAAGAAATGCCTTCAAGTGTCTGCTTGGCTAACTAAGCCTAGTCTGAGTTGTTTATTTGGGAGTGAAGCTGAATTTTCTCAAAAGTAGCTGTTGATTCCCGCTAATGGGCCAATACTGAGAATTTTAAGTACGTATACAAACAACCAGGCTTTTTGCCATCCTGGTTTTGTTACTACAGCCATTTTTGTCCATACCAAGTTGTTAGTTTTCAGCTAGCATAGTTCTACTGATTCCAGGGAAGATATATCTGATTTATTTCAGCTACAGATTTAGACGCCAGTACTCAGGTTATATTTTCTCCTAAAAAAAATATAACTTTTTTCTGCCCTTGCCTCAAGTCTTATATATATCATTCTTAAAAGATGGGCTTCCTATTTCTGGTATGTTTTTGATGAAAGGTACTTGTCAGGCTCTGATCTCATTTTTTTTATGGAGTTTCTTAGTGTGTAGATTTATTAACAGGCTTTCCTATAAGTAGCTACATAATTTTAAAATACCAGCAAAAAACTCCAAAAATCTCTTCCTCCATTGTCAGAAACTCGTTGCTGAAGTCCTGTTTCAAATTCACAGGGACTGTTTGTGTAACACACATCCTATTCAATGTAAGTAACACTGAGAGGTTTGGTCCTCTACTCTTCCTTGTTTTTTTGAAAGCAAATATTCCATAATAGCATTTCTAGGGATCTTTTTCTCAGTGCTGTGTAAATCACCTCAATCTTTTTAATAGGATTTTAATCACATAACTTACCAGAGAACAGCTCTCCTATGTTAAATGTGAGTAGGTCAAGGCTTTACATTTTAATGTGTCCTTTATGCTTATTCTGCTCTTCTGCTGAAATGATTCAGGGCATTAATATATCATGTTGCCACCTAACCAAGTATATGGGAACAGCTTTGTGTTTTGCATTATTCCATGAATCAACCTAAAAGAGCTTGCCACAGACACTGCCAAACTCCCCTAGGGTGACTTGGATTTAGGCTCTCTTGGACTTTAACATGCAGAGTGTTGAGGAGCTTAGAAATTCAATGGAAGCTCATTGTCTACCAGAAGTTAGCAAAATGAGGCTTTCAGTTTACTCCTGTGGCAGAGCTGCGTGTTAGATTCAGTACTGAGGGGGTTCAGGTTTCTGTCTAGTATCTCTTCAGTTTTATATTCAGATTAAACAGTAATGACATAAAACACTTCCCTACTGCAGACAAGGTATTGCAAGAAGGAAATATTGCTTACTTACAACATGAATAGATATTAGACATGCCCTTGTGTATCAGTAAGGGTTAAAAGTATATCAGAAATTTATTGTGTATATTTTTAAGACAAGGCATTCTTATGTCCCAGCAATTCTTAAGGCAAGCATGCACACTGGTATAGAGAAGCTGCGTGTCAGGGTACATATGTCCTACTCCTAGCTAAGGAAACCTGTGTTTTCTAAATCTGAGAGGCTAGAAATTCTCTGTGGATCTCTTCAAAAAAGTACATTCTGTAAAGCAAGCAAACTGCATATCCCTAGATGTTTCGCACTCGGCTACCCAAGGAGGATGAGAATGAGGAGAATGAAAGGCACGTTTTTCATACTGAAAAGGATTTTGTGTTATCTAAAATAGTACTGAATCATCATTTCATCAGAAACGTTCTCACCTTTGTGTAGTTTTCATGACAAAGAAGTACATAGAATCATAGAATCATAGAATCATAGAATGACCTGGGTTGGAAGGGACCTCAAGGATCATGTAGTTCCAACCCCCCAGCCTGGCAGGGCCACCAAACATACACATTTACTAGATCAGGTTGCCCAGGGCCCCGTCCAACCTGGCCTTGAACACCTCCAAGGATGGGGCATCCACAACCTCCCTGGGCAGCCTGTACATGTGCACATGAAAAGACAGGTAGCTTTCAAAACTGGGTTCCTGAGTTAGTGATGCAGCTTTTCATTTTCTTCCCAAAGAACAACGTCTGCCAGAAATCACTGAAGGCATCAGTGTATTACAGATCTCACTGTTCTGAGGCATGGCACTTAATTTTCCCTTGGGTAAACAAAGCCAACAATGGATAAATACTGTAGGATCAAATGTCTTCAAACTGTCAGAGTTGTGACTGTAGACTTTAATCCACAACAGAAGTGAAAAAGAAAAAAGAGCTAAAAATTGTGTCAAAAGGTTTTGTAATTGTTGGGGAGTTGGCAATGACAGATTACCACCACTGCTGGTATAACGTCTTAGAAGAACTTTTTGAGTAGAAACACTGAAACTGAAGAGCATGGCTTAAAGCATTCAAAGCCAGAGCTATTCAAATAATTCTTTACTATTTAATTATCTATTTTCATAATTATTCAAATAATTCTTTAATGAGTGTTTTTGTCATTTTATAACTAAATTAAAAGTATTTTTTCACCTACGTTTTCATTGTGAGTGTAGCACTCCCTTACCCTGACTGTAACCACACACTGGGCATATGTGCAACAGCTTGCTGCTGTGTTGCAGTTCCAAAGTCTGTCACACAAATGAACTTGTGCCACTGCAGCCATTTCAGTGCACAGTTGCTGCTGTATCTGCCGAGCAGATTCCTCAGGGAAACAAACAGCCTTAGTTTATCCTTAAATTTAGGGTCCTGGATTCTCTGGGGATAAATATTCTAAATTAAGGATGAGGAAACTGCATGACTGTTTGCATAACAGTAAATAATTTTTAAACACGCAGTACTTTAAAGCCTAGTCAGCCAACTTATATATAAAAAGGAGGCTTTTAAGAAAGAAAAAAAAAGAAAAAAACCCAACAAAATGTTCATAAATCTATTTTAAGTAACAATATGCATCCTTTACAAAGTCATGGTTTTTGTTTTTAGATGTTGATACAGTGAGGGTGGAAAAAATTACAAGGAACATGGACTTACGGAACAGTTTGTTCAATATGGCTGGAGTCTCCACTGACTTCATCTTCAAAGAGACAGAGAAAAAGAAAAACAAAAAACTACACAGATTAAATTTTTCTTGTTTATTCTCAGCCGACAAATGCATCTTTTTCAAGCTTGAAAGAAAGTGGCTCACTTCTTCATTTAAGCCTAAAAAAAGGTTATTTTAAAGGGAATGCTTTTCTTCAAAAACTGTTTTTGTACTGGAATGACTTGGAGTGGTTTGAAAGTTAAAAGTTCAATCTTGGCCATAGATAGTTCTGAGTAAGCAACGTGTGTGCTGTCTCATTGAGAAAATACTGACAAAAAAAATTGAAAGGGGATAGACAGTTTCATATTAAGAGTCACCCAGACATGTGAAATCTGGGACAGATACAGTTTCTTTCCCAATCTTGCCTATTTGTTCCCCAGGTAGGCACTGTCAGATCCAGCGTGTTGGAAAGGGAATGGTGACTCTTGCCAAGAGCCTGGCCTAGATGTCCTCACTCTTCTTGTCACACAGAGAGGACCTGTGCTAGGCAAAAAACTGTCTGGATGGCCAGGCCCAAAGAGTTGCGGTGAATGGAGTTAACTCCAGTTGTCGGCTGGTCACAAGTGGTGTTCCCCAGGGCTCAGTACTGGGGCCAGGTCTGTTTAATATCTTTATCCATTATCTGGATGAGGAGATCAAGTGCACCCTCAGTAAGTTTGTGGATGACACCAAGTTGGGTGGGAGTGTTGATCTGCTTGAGAACAGGAATGCTCTACAGAGGGGTCTGGACAGGCTGGATCGATGGACCAAGGCCAATTGTATGAGATTCAACAAGGCTCAGTGCTGGATCTTGAACTTTGGTCACAACAAACCTCTGCAACGCTTCAGGCTCGGGGTAGAGTGGCTGGAAAGCTGTCTGCTAGAAAAGGATTTGGGGGTGCCAGTCAACAACCAGCTGAACATGAGTCAGCAGCATGCCCAGGTGGCCAAGAAGTCCAGTAGCATCCTGGCCTGTATCAGAAACAGTGTGGCCAGCAGGACTAGGGAAGTGATTGTTCCCTGTACTGGGCACTGGTGAGCCCACATCTCGAATATTGTGTTCAGTTTTGGGCCCCTCACTACAAGAAAGGCGTTGAGGTGCTGCAGCTTGTCCAGAGAAAAACAACAAAGCTGGTGAAGGGTCTAGAGAGCAAAACTTATGAGGAATGGGTGAGGGAAATGGGGTTGTTTAGTTTGGAGAAAGGAGGCTGAGGGAAGACCTTATCACTCTCTACAACTACCTGAAAGGAGGTTGTAGTGAGGCAGGTGTTGGTCTCTTCTGCCAAGTAACAAGTGATAGGACAAGAAGAAAATGGCCTCAAGTTGCACCAGGGGAGGTTTAGATTGGATACTAGGAAAAAATTCTTCACCAAAAGGGTTGTTGAGCACTGGGACATGCTGCCCGGGGAAGCGATGGAGTCACCATCCCTGGAGGTATTTAAAAGATGTGTAGACGTGGTGCTTGGAGACATGGTTTAGTGATGGACTTGGCAGTGTTACATTAGCAGTTGGACTTTGTGATCTTAAAGGTCTTTTCTAACTTAAGCCTATGAATGCACAGAAAATGACTCTTCTACATTTGCAGCATTCATATGGAGCTTGTACTCTCATTTGCAACCTCACACACACATGGTCCAAGGCAAAACCTAGCCCAAGGCTGGGAACCCCAGCAGATAGCTTTTTATTTATTCTTTATGAAGAGACAGCAGACCAAAAACAAGTGCATAACAGCTCTTCTGGATGCTAGCCCCCTTGATCAGTAGAACAAAGTTAAGCCCATAAGAGCTTTCTCCTCATCAAACAGTGTGCATAAGGACTGATACCCAAATCAATAAGAATGTATGACGTCAGGCAGTTTTGCTCTTTTTCTTGAATAGTGCCAAGCTACTTCACAAACCAGCCGAAGGCCAGGGCAGCTTTAAGCAGAGAGTTATTTGCTAGGCATAAAGGGTTAAACTGGTTCAGTAAAGACATTTGGGTGCAAGAGAACCCTCCTGAGTGGCTATAAGACATCTCTTTGAAGGGCTAAATGAGACAAACTGTTGGGTATTCTCTGAATAAACCTGAGGGTATATCAGGAATGAGTTGCTGCATCAGGATAGCTGTATAAATGTCCTTGGGCTAGGCTTTTGACAGAGCACGAAGGAAATAAAGTTGAACTTTAATGTGTGCTGTTCTTCCTTACCTTGAAGTTTTGATGACAAATGATAATAGTTTCCTATGTGGTATTTATTATATTTTGAGACCATTTTAGCCAAATCTCTGAATTTTTGGAGGCTCTTGACTGCATTCTCCAGTCTGCTTAAAGTAAAGACCAACAGTTAACAACCCAGAATATTTTTTTTAAATCTTGGATGTTATCTTTAATCAGTATCTTTGACTATCTTTCTTGTAAACATGCTTCCTTACAAGCTAATATTCACAGGCCCTAACAGAAAAGTTGAGAACAGAAACTGTTTGCTCTCCACCCCAGTGCTCTGCCCAGCACATCCATTCCTTTAAGTTTAAGCAGGGCTTTGCTAGTATTTTGCTTTATGCTCATCCATAAAACAGGGATGAATTTGTATCTGCAAAGATGGTCTACTTCTTTTGCAAGAAATACTATGAAGTGGGTGGAAAAGCAAGCCATTCTTTCTATTAGAATAGCATGTGGGATGCTGATACTAAACTGCAGACTGTACCCTGCCTTTGTAAATTCCCACAGAGAGTCTCTTCCTGGCATGTAAACCACATGTAATGGCAACAGCACAATTAAAATGGGAGTTTCAGATCTTCCCTGCTCTGATAGATCTTCTGGGTTTTTTTGAAGTAAAAGGGAATTTTACCACTGACTTCAATGAGGGCCTGGATACTTTTAAAAATGCTCCTTTTTCATGGCCTCATTTACTCCATCTAAAACTGTGAAAGAGCTCAGAGTCCTGTGCACTAAGCAGTCTTTTCCTCCATGCCTATTAAAAGAATAAAGATGTTTTCTTTGGCCAGGAAATTCTTGGTTTTACTTCTGTGCTTTCATATACTTTTGAGGTCAGTTGGGGCTGGCTTGTCTGAGCTCACAAGAAGTTTTTGATTAATTAGCAGAACCTCGTTTCAAGATGTTGCTAATAATTGGTAAGGACGGGTTGAATCTTTTTAAAAGAAAAATCACTACTCAGCTAAAAACAGAGAAACATTTACCTTACTTCACTGAAACATAAATCTAGACGCATAAACAAAGAAAGGAGGAACAGTGCTCATTGATGTTAGCTTGCAAATCTAAAAGATTAAAGAATTTACAAATAATTTTTAAGAATCTCTGCAGCAATTTGGTTTTATCTGGTTTTTCAGTTTTTGAGCTTTTTAGCCTCAGTGAAATATTAGAGTAACCATAATTATAATGCAAATTAAATTTTGAACAGGTTCTGACAGGAAGTCACTGCACTTCTAAACTTCCTGGGTTGTGGACAAATTTTGGTTTGATCGTCAAGGTCTAGTTCCCACACCAGCTTAAATCCTTATGCTGATACAGCTATAACTTCCCAAGATCAGGTCTTCACACTCAGTCCAATTTAAATAGGTCCTAAAATTTGTTTGTGAAGCTCAAATATGCCTAAGCCATTGAGAAGAAAAAAAAATAATGGAAATTAACTAAGAGACCCTTGGTCCCAGCTCTCTCAAGACCTTTTGAAATCCCATATTTTTAAGAGATTTATATTCTGACACTATAAAATATAGCAGCAGTTTTGTAAACTTGATGGATTTGGTATGTATAAGACAAATAACGATCGCATTGAAAATGTTGACATTTGCCATCTGAGGGAAGCCTGCTTTAACCATTTTTTCCTCTGCCTAATACATCAATGGCAGGAACTCTATGTTAAATATGAATATCCATGATTCTTGATAGAGACAAATTGGAAATTATACAAAATCTACAGACTGCTCCTCAGCATTGCAGTGTGAGGGCAGCTTGAAACCAAAATATCTGTGAAACCTTGGGACTAACGAGCTAGTATACTCTAACAGCATTCTTGGAAATAATTGCTGTCCAGACAGGGTGCTTCTGGCACTTGCATGCAGGCTGGGAAGATGACAAGTGGAAGGAACGAGGCCCCAGAAACATCTGCCCTTGCAGCAGTAGGAAACTGATCTTGTGGGATATACATTTGTGATCCTACGTGACAGCTACTGGACTGTGAGCCTCAGACTCTCTCCTTGCTGCTTGGAGAAGGTGAGCAGTTTTCCCAGCCTTACTTTCTACCACCATGCCATGCACCTTCTGGCCCCAACCAAGCTGTGCATGTTTACCCATGCAGAGAAGCAATTTACTTCAGGTGTGGTCCTGTTTACCACCATCAGCAATGGTTTTGGGATCCTAGTATCTACCCTGTGAGAATTATGACCCTGTAGCACCAATGAGTCAGGACTTCCAGTGCTACAGCTTATTTCCAGACATTCTTCTGGGAATGAGGAGGAAAACAGAGATGTCCAAGATAAGCAGTTTATGGGAAAACAGCCATTTTATTAATAACTTAAAATATTCCTTACATGAATGCAAAAGAGATTTCTGAAAGCTAGTTTAGTCTACCTACAAGGAGTTTACACACAATGCTTCATTTCAATCAGATTTGTGCAGCCTGCACGTGTCCTCTTAAACAGAGATCTGCATTCTCATAAAGCCTTAGTCCCACTTCACAGAAATTTCTGCACAGATTTACTCCAGCAGAAAGCCATTCCCCCAGCCTGCTACTTTCCCCCCTTACAGGATGTGATTCAGTTTATAGTTGCAGGATGAATTTGGCTGATATGAACAGAATGCATGTTGTTTATATATATAGCATGTGAGGGATTTCTCTTTTATATGAAGTCCCAATAGAATTCTAGAAGTGGGCTGTCCTCCAGTTTCTACCATCAAAGACCAGAGAGAATATGTAACACATTGAGAAGCACTAAGGAGGTAAGAATATTGCTCCTTTACTTTCTCTCATATTATTTTTTCACTCATTTGGGTACCATGAATTCCTCAAAAAATATCCAAAAAATCTGCTTACAGAAAGCACCTTATCAATCTTGCCAGCACTGCACTTTCCTCACAGCTGTCAAGCCCATCTTAATTTCTATTCTGGTTAGCATTCCTTTTCTTACAGCATTCTTACATTGTTCCAAGGCACACCTGCGCAGTGAGTGAATAAAACAGGTACAAGTTCCCCAGAAACATTCACCACAGTGATGAAATGCTGAAGAGAACAGTGCATTATAATTTCCCTTGCCTTTTGGAGAAGCTTTATGATAACTGTCAGCTATCCTTTCAGTTACTATGGTGTAAGTATGACACATTTCGGGGTTACTCCACTTTTCACAATTATCATCTGCTTCTGTTATCGTGGGACAGCTTCTTCTTTCACTTGGACTGGTGTAAACTGAGATATTTCTATTTCATAGTAGCATAACTGAGTAAGGGCTGGCATTTCTCATGCCTGGCTTGACTAAATCATCAGGCTAATTTCTTCTTGCTCCTGCAGATGTTAAGGAATCTTTTGGGCCCATATTTGGTCATCCATGGCCATCACTATGGGTTGCATGAGCATGTTGCAGCTGGCTACCACAGCAGAGCTTATCTGTCCCTACAGTAGGCAGCATTGGGCCTTTACAGGAAAGACTGCATGCTCATTTCTCTGATGCTGTCTTCATGACGCCAGAGTAGGAGCAGCTGGGATGGCCTCCAAGTTGAACAAACTTGAGGGATACAGCCCAGGCCCTTCGCAGCACTGTATACACAGCAAAGAGGCCTTTCTCCCTTTACTACCTCACTAGTTATATTCCTTAGTCAGGACCAGTTGCATCTGCAATTTCAACAGTACCCGAAGCAGAGAGGCTGCTACATGTTGTCACTACTGATCAAGAGGCAACCAAGTTCACCTTTTTCATGTCCTTCAGGACTTCTCTGGAAAGATGGATTGCTTAAAGATGCAGCAGCTAGTCAGCATCTTTCCACAGACCCCAGGGCCCTCTAATCTCCCGATGTTTGACTTTTTGTCAACTGCAGATACCAGTATCCATCTTGGGGATCACTTTACTTGGTCAATTAGTCCCACTGATTGAAAGGAACTAGTGCTAGTTATGCTCAGCACAGGGAAAGTCTCTGGCCATGCACAACCGTGTAATTTCAGTCCTCCTCAGTACTCTCCCTACATATTAAACTTTAATAACCTCGGTGTGGCAGGAGTTCAAGTCTACTAGCTTTTGGTATGTTTCTGAATGTTAATGTCCATTTTCAGCTCTGCTGCACAGGAAAATGTCTGGTTAAAAATGCTAATGATTTGCAGTTGTGATTTCTAATGCATCAAACACTATCAGTTTTTCTTAGCAGCTTTTTTGTTTGCTCATTCTTGCATGTTTCATTAAAACAAATTTCAATATAAATTTCGTTGTGGTTTTTATGACAGTCACCTGAGATGAAATTTCACAAATTTACAAACATGAACTCCAAAATGTACCCAGGGGTCTCATTTGACTGCACATAAATACTGCAAATACTTTGTAAAAGAACAGAAATTATTGGAGTTGCACATGTGTCATTTATTGCAAGGCAGCAAGTAGAACTAAGAGAGGGCCACATACGGGCCTGAAATCTGTCCCTGTTGTGATTTTCCCCTAAAATAAAATACACGCTGAGTTCCATAAATCACTTGCGGGATCTTTGTATAACAAGTGGTATATGTTACGACTGAGGCCTGCTAGGCAAGGTGAAAAAAAATGAGCAATCCTATGATGAAACTAACAATTAAATCTAGATCAACCCTTCTAAAAGTGTTTCTTACGCACTTGCTCTAGTCTTAGTCAGATTAGCAAGTAAAGAATCGCTAATGCTTTTGCTTTTATGAAAGAATGGGAAGTATGTGTTTTCATTTAAACCCACAAAAGCTAAGGAAATCAAGACTTAAGTCAAATGAGGAGCTCTGGCTGTAAAGCTGGAATCCAGATCTGGATCTGAACTGCCCCAGGCTGAAAGGAGTTTAACACTCCAGTGATTTTGATTTGATTCATGTCCTGAAGTGAAATTTTCTGCCTTATTTAGATACACAATGGATTTAAACCTACACTCAGGCATGAAACTCATGGTCATATTTACTGTTAAACTTACTAGTCTGTGATGACTTTTCATTTATAAATTATTAACAGTGCCCCTTATGGCCTGTTGCCTCTGCCAGGTTGCTTTTTTGGGTTGGATCATGGCAATATATAAATACACACACACACACACACACATATATATATATATAAAATCATTTATTGGCATCCAAAATCCAACATAAAACTAGAGATAGTTTTTCTTCCCTTTCTGGAGATCCACAATAATAATTTGGATTCCATATTCCAACAATTATGATAACTTGTGTAGCCTTGAAATATCTCTTACCAGGCAGATCCAATGAAGACATGGAAGTGGAGAGGGCTGACAAGCACATTTACCGAGCTAAAAATGTGAACTTTTACTGATTATAACATGCAGTTTGATGTTTGCCTATGCCTGTGAAAGTATGTATCTATGAGTGTTCATTTCTGAAAACTGATTCATAATCTCAAATTTAACACTATTTGTGTTCTTCTAGGTAAAAGTTTTGACACTAGTCTTACAGAACATTTCATGAGAGTCCACTGGACTTTCATGTTTTTTAAAATAATATTAGGGGAAAAAGACAATAGTGAAAAAATTTAGCTCTTTTCTAAAGGGGCACAAACTTAAAAGTGTCTGCTCTAACCAATGTATCATGATCTTGATTCTGAATTCTTAAATAAGGAAGCTCAGTGGGGAGCTTTTTTATTAAATCCCAAGTGACTACAATAAGAATATAAATGTAAGCATTGTCTACAGCATACTTCAGTTCAGGAAATATGTGAATGAATCTTTTCCTGATAACAGCAATGGCCTTTTCCTCATTAAAATTTGTTCAAAGCATCCTACTGTTCCACAGCATCTGCATGTAAAGATGTTAGAAAGAGCTCTAGGTCAAGCTCTTTGGGTTGGACATGGAAAACAGCAGGGGCAAGGAGAAGGTTAGAGACAGGATCAGTCTGTGTCAGTGTTTGCCAGAGTGCTCTCTCTTCATCTGATTTCCTGCCCATTATAGATCTTAAAGCAGATGGTATGGCTCATACACTCAGTAGATCATCCAACTATTTGTTGCCTATTTGTGCAGCTTCCAGTGACAAATTTCAACCTGACAGGAGCTTTTTTCTCTTAAGCTCTAAGTCTGGAGCACCTTCATGCACTGGTGAGAAGTGAGATATGAAGGAGCACCTAGCATTAAACTTGTAGCTGCAGTGTTGATGTACGCCACAGCTTTAACCACAGCATCACTTTATAATAGAATACACTAGTGGAAACTCCAAGAAATTATGTCTACTAGAGCTCTCAGTCTGTAAATGCTCTGTGGGTCCCTCCTCAAATAACCATCACCTGCTTTCAGTGGTCCTTCAGAGTGATTCTGCTGTGAGTTTAGGCAGAACCAGGAAGAATCATAAGCTTAATTTCTTATTCAACTGTCGTTCAGAAATCAATAGAAGTTTATATCTAAATTGAAAGGTAATGGACTGGAAAACAATAAGGATTTTTTTTAATGATTCTGTGGTCTCTAATTGAAGCTATATGCATAAAGGAATGAATCAAACAAAGTTCTCAGGCACAGGATGGCATCAGATTCACTGATGATATGTATAAGAGTAATCCTCTACTGCTTGATATGTTAAGTCCTTTAAAACCCATACAGTTATTTACAGTTTCAGTCAAATAATACTACTCCAGATTCATGCTAGTGGGCTAAAGGATGGGAATTTGTCCACTTTTAATTTCCAAATCACAGACATGGTGGAGGTTTTTTAACTGAAACCAGTCTACCACTGAAAAGAAGGAAATCATTATTCACTTTTTGAATCCGTAACCTGTTATGTGACTAGTTCCCACCAAAAAAAAAAAAAAAAACTAAACAAAAAAAAAAAACAAAAAAAAAAAAAAAAAAAAAAAAACATAAAAACCCCTCAAAATGTAACTGAGGCACCCAAGAATTGCTGAATTGCTACTTGATAATTATTCCATTTGCTAATGTGGAGTTGGAGGGTGCTCTAATTTAACAGGGCAAAGCCAAAGGTTACATTAGCCTGGTGTGAGTAGACATGGAGTTCTCAGATAGAATTTCTGGGAGCAGACAGCACTGAAAGGAGCACCTGGCCTGGACTCCCAGCAGTGCATTAGTTAGAAACAGGAGAGAGAAACAATTGCAGCACTAATGAGCCCCAGGTGGAAAGACTGTTTAGCTAGATGTGGGTCTTTGCTTTCTTTTTTTTTTTTTTTTTTTTTTTTTTTTTAATGTTAGTGTTTTGATTGATGAGCCCAATTGTTTGGAATTCTTAATTGTTCTTTACAATAATAAAACATAGCTTTTGTGTTCCTTCCCTTTAAAACACTGGATACTCACTGCTTACAACACATATAATAATTGAGGGGAAAAAAATTCCAGACACATACTGGAAGCCACTTGGTGAGATAAAGCTTTGTATCATATCCGGTGTTTGCTGAGTGTTTATGAATCAGAGCAGTGCAGTGGGATTCCCTGTGAGCTAAGAATGGCTTATTAAGCATTTACAAAACAAATTTTCACATAATTGCTTCTTTGGAGAGTTTGAATTCCTCTGAACCTTTCAACCAGATCATTTTATAGTGTGTCATTTAAACATGCTTTTGATAGCCACAAATTGAATTACATATGTGTTGATGTGGATAGGTTTACTCTGTCACGTTGTCAGTCTAATACACATGTATGTGTATGGAGTGAGCTGCTAGCCAAAAGCAATGGTTGCTACCCTTTGGCATTATTGTATTCTTTTATTCATGGTTAATTTTATGTACAAATATTTTAGTAATGTTAGCAATAAAGAAAGATGGAACAATAATTGTTATAGCAAAAGAGACTATAAGAATGGATTTTCACATCACCAAATAAGAAAAAGGTCATATTTGTGTATCCTCCTTTTCCAGTGTCATGTAGCTTTTGGCTGCTGAGAGGATCCACATTTGCTTAAATATGGGGCAGATTACAATTTTAATAATTTTGGTGCAGAAGTGTGTAAGTCTGCATTACAGCCTCAGCAGAGTCACAGCAGGTCACCTCCATGGTACTGGAGTCATCCAGGTAGATCTCTGGAACTATGGTCAGGATTTGGCCATGGGTCTGTTTTATGATTTTCCCAGAGTGAACGAACAATCAAGCCAGGGTTAAAAAATGGGCACTTGCTTTCTGCTTTTGCAAGGGCCTGGCTCTCAGTCTTTGAAATATTTTCCTGATATAGAAATATGAAATGTTTTCCACTGTCCACTCTTGCTGGGTTATGGCTAACCATTTGCACCAGGTTAACCTTTGTTAAGAAAAATCTCCTCAACAGACAGGAAAAGGATTAGATATGATAGAAGACCTTACATTAGCTTTGCTTTGAGGTGAATCATAGAATCATAGAATCATAGAATGGTTTGGGTTGGAAAGGACCTTAAAGATCACCAAGTTCCAACCCCCCTGCCATGGGCA
>NW_010108103.1:37700-42677 GCF_000699245.1 Pterocles gutturalis | reverse complement strand
GGGTCATTCTATGATTCTGGGAGCTGTGTTTTAGCATATGAGTTCCTCATGGCTCACGAGATGCCCAAGCCATTTGCCCCTGCTGGCAGCAAAGCTAATTATAATTCATCATTAAATGCCACAGGGAAATACATAGGGAAGCATTTCCCTCCCATCTCCTTTTTACAGAATGGCAAAACTGAACTTGGAGGATGACTTTTTTTTTTTCACCCTCACAATACCTAAAAATTACTAAAAGACTCAAGTGAATTGACATTATCAAGCAAGTGAGTGGCACTGTGATGTGTCAATGAAGCTTAAACACCAAAAGCGCAGACACCAGTCCGAAGCAGGTAGCGGTACTGCCAATCTCTCACCCAGGTCACACGCGGAAACGTAGCTGGGTATGCAGGTTTGCGGCCACACGCTTTGCATTTTCTTTGCCACTTACTGAATGAGGGCTTTGTTGATTTATTTACTCTAATCAGATTTCTCTCCTGCCATACAGACTTATCAAATTTGATTGGCAGGGCATGAAATAGCGATTCCTAAAAATAGCAGTGAGGAAGGGAGTCTCGCTCCACTTTCCCCACAAAAGCTCCCGTGCAGGGCTGCTGAGAGGTGTGGTCCCGGGGATGGAGCCGGCCAGCTGGTGTAACGCAGCCTGCCATTGCAGGGCAGCCCAAGGGCGAAGGAGCTGGTCCTTTGGAGGCAGTTCATTGTCAGTGGTTTGCATTTGCTGCCAAGGCAGAGGCACAGACAGCCCAAGAGCTGCCTTTCTGGACTGGATTTACCAGTGTCACATCACGACTGGGATCCAGCACCAGTATTTAGAAGCAATAGCGACGGGCATCATAATACCATCCCCACCAACTCGAGCTTTTCTGTCAGCTCTGGGCACACTTCTAGTCCCACAGAAGCACGTGGGCGTTCTGCAGCTCTTCCCAGTGAATGCAGATCTGTTCTCCTCTCCTTGTTCCCTTACCAGCTCGGCTTGGCATCCCTTCCTCCTCCAGGCTTTCCTTCCCCAGCAGGTGTTGGCTGGGGTCCCTGCCCACAGCCCCGGGCGTGGGCTCCACCACCCATCCCATGCCCTCCTCGAGGTGTGTCTGGTCCCTGGAAACCAGCCCCCTCCCAGCACACAGCTGTTCGAATGACCTCCCACATCAGCAGGGATAACTGGCTCCCAGAGCCGAGCATCCGACGGGAAAAACCCACCGGCCCCCGAGCTGCTGGGAAGGAGCTATTTGGGAGAGCGGCGCTTCCAACCTGCGTCTTTAAATTCATTTTATTATTACAGTCATTTTGCTAACTACTTAATTACAGCCATCTCTCTGCGTCTGTCTCGGTCCGACACCCACAGATGCAGCCGCCCACGCAGCCACCCACGCTGGCCCACGCTCTGACTCACGCTCCGAGCCGTTGTCGAAAAAAAAACCCCGCTCCCTGCCGAACACAAATGCTCTCTTCAAACGTGTGTGCTGCTACTTTGATCTATTTCCATAGATTCCTGTGACTCATCTGATCCGTCTCTGATCTAAACCCAGTAGACTAGAGCCTACATGTATGTTGTTTTGCATGAATTTGACTTGCACAGAGCTGACCCTGCTGTAACGCACCAGCCTGCGAGAGCAAAAAATTCCTGGGAACACCTTCTGGGATTGAATTGCTTACTTATCCAAAAAGAAGAGCAATTATTTCCTTCTTTCCTATTAAAAAGTCCTATTGTGCTCTAAAAAAAAATAATAAATACATATATATATAGCAGGGGTAGCATTATTTTGAGATACAAGGCCATAGTGATGCTCAGAAACTCCATCAAACCGTCGCAGTGCTTTGCCATGCAGCCTTTTCGCACCCCTCCCAGCTCGATACCCTCTCCATCACTTTGCAGATGGCAATGGGGTGGTGCCAAGCCTTAACGCGCCCATTTCAGCGGGAGCAGGAGCCAGCCCGCCTCTAGCATCACAACTTAAATCAAGGTGGCGGGGATGATCGGTCCTGGGCACCTCGGGGGCCATGCCATTTGGCTGCTGTCACAGCAGAAGGCAGTAATGACACTCAGGCTGCCACCGAGATGCCGTGCTCATCCAAGACTTCACACCAACTATCTGGCAGATTTGTGGTCCCTCATTATCCTGAATCCTCAGAGCTGCACCCCAGGGGTACCCCAGTTCCTCCTGAGCGGGTATTTTCACCCTAGCTATCCACACGTCATACTTGGGGGTGGATCCCCAGAAGCCATCAGGGAATGCTTCTAAGCCTGACATCTCTTCAAGCCATGATGTGGTTTGGGGGGATGCTGATACAGGTGGTGTGGACACTCAGGGGATGCTCGTTCCCAGCTGGGTGCTGTTTGCCAGCTCACGCCAGCCTGTGCCCGAGTGAACCCCCTGCCCCTCCACTCCCAGCAGGCAGGACCGCTGGCCGTGCTGTGCTTGACCTGGCAGATGTCCCCTCTGCCCTCACCTGCCTGCAAATATTGCCGTCAAACCCTCCGTTATTATTCTCATTGCCACAGCCTCTCTGCAGGCAGCAGGATTCCCTCCCGCACGCTTCACAGGCATGTAGCAGATGGTGCCTGTCACTAAAAGCAAATAAATGCTTTGGTGCCCTGATTTATCTGTGCAAATACCACCTGAATTATCGAGGACAGGAGTCCCCATTAGAAATGCCTTTCTTAGTGGATTTGCACTTGGTGGTGATAAGCACCAAGCGCACAGGTCAAGCCTTTGCAGAGTGTACGGTACATCCCTGCCAACAGATTATTTAGATTTGCACAGATGCATTTGAAAAATAATTTAAAAATAATAAAAAAAGAGAAGCCAGATGGGTTTCATGAAGTTGTCACAAGGATCATTCCAAGACATGCCTTAAATGTTAAATATTAAGGGACAAAAAAAAAAAGTTAAAGTTGCAGCCTACACCTGAGTGTCCCAAAGTTGGTGGCAATGCTCCCGTCATCTCCCTGTGAGAGGAGGGCTGCAGGCACGCAATCAGAGATGAGAAACCCAGGGCCAAATTGCTTCCTTTTGCTTCCTGGGTATAAATCCAGATTAACTCCCTTCTGCACAGCAGATTAGTAACTGAAAACTGAATCTTGCTGCTAGATTCAAAGCTTCCCAGTGGCTGAGGCTTGGGCTCACAGTCTTATCTTCCCCATCCATCCATCCTCCTACTGGGTCTCAGCATCACCATCGCGCCCAGCGCCAGTGGGGTGGGGGTACCCCTGCACATCCATCTCCCCTGCAAAGCGCAGCCTGGTTGTAAAGCAGCTCCGGGAGCCAGAGGTTTATTTAAACAAAGCCAGTGGGGCCAGGCACTCACTGTATCCACAGGGCTGATCTCAGCTCTCCCTGGCAGCTGGCAAAAGAGGCAGTGCATCATGGCGAGCGCTGCGGGGTGCGTCACGGGGAGCGCTCTGCCGGGGTGGAGTGGGATGATCATTGCTTTAAACATCTCGGACTAGCAAGGCATGAATTTCAATCAGATAATTTGTCACGGGAATAACATCCGCATCAGGAGGGTGACCAGCCCTCACTGCAAAATACAGCCGTGCCCCAATCCTGGGCACCCCAAAAAGCACCATAAATAGGCTGAGCAGCCCAGGGAGCACAGCAGGGCTCAGCAGCTGTCGGTACACCACCCTGCGTGTTTTTTCCAGGAAACCTATGATTATACAGCACTTCAGTACTGAAGAAACCCTTCTCCCTTTTTCCCTGCTTGTTTTTGTTCATTTAACTTGCATTTTGTTTTTGTTTATTTTCAGGAGAACCGGGGGAGGAGGAAGAGAAAGGGGTAGAAAAAACATTGCGTGATTTGATTTCAATCACATTGCGCTTTCCCCAGGGTTTTTTGTGCTTGATGGGAGCCACGCATGCGAGATGGAGAGAACAGTACGTTTCACCAGCCTGAAAAATATTGCCTTGGGCCCAACCCAAATTTTCACCAGCTTCACTAGAAGTTGAATCAAGTCTTTTGAATAGCCAGAGCTGCAATCTGGGATACCCGGGCTTTTAAGAAAAAAAATATTATATGGCAACTTAAGTGTCGACAGTCTCAAATACCTTTAGCACGATGATGACCATCAGCACTGCTGCACATCACTCTTGGAAAGCAGCACGCAGCCCTTGCAGTGCTCCTGAGTGGGAAGCAGTAAGCAATCACAGCTCAAGAGGAACACTTTTTGTCTTCCAAGTCCACAAATGATGTGCAATACATCAGTAGAATTGAAAGGAATCACAAAAACACACAGCAACTGCCCATTTCCCCCCTCTTACTGCTCACACATCGGCTCTAAACAAGATACCCCAGAGGAGCTGCAGCTAAACCATGGTTGTTTATTCTATTATTTCCACGTATGTTCTTATATATCAAATACTAGGCGCATGCCTGCTCTGCCGGCATTAATCATCTCCCGCATCCCAGTCTGCCAGGGATGCGGGAGGTGGAAGGAACGTGACAGCCACGCGCGTGGGCGGGCGCAGAGGTGGGTGTTCGCCTGTTGGAGCAGAGGTTTGCAGCAAGCCAGCGTGAATGTTACAATTCAGAGCCTTTCCAGGGTCCTGCACAACACCCCTGTTTATTTTTACACATATATATGTTTTTAATATATTTTAGTTGAATTTTATTTGTAATCAAGATGCAGGTTTTGGGATGAACCTTTCTTGGGATAAGATGAGATATTTGTTTCTCTTTGGTGGAGGCTCACATGTCTGTGTTCTTTGAACACCTATTTCCATGCTTGCCTCTGCACTGCAGCTGTAGCATTTTGGCACTCGGCTGCTCTCACCACAAGCCCTCCCTCTCCATTCGGAGCTGCTGAAGGCTCCTTGGCCATGTCTGAATGGAGGAACATTTGTTCCCACTCACTACGGCACAGGGAGAAAGTTGTATGTCAAGAAACAACATCAGTAGAGCATGCAAAAATCCAATCAACGTAGCCTTTAACAACACGGGCACGTAAGCCTGGGCAGGGCTGGCACCATGCAGCAGGAA
>NW_010108103.1:35261-37669 GCF_000699245.1 Pterocles gutturalis | reverse complement strand
AATTAAATCAATTTGGAGGAGTAAAGATGCGCTTTCTGGGAGACCCCAAGCCAGAAGAGCCCTGGCTCTGCTCTGCGGGGGAGGAGTAAACCCCAGTGGCAGCATACCCCTTATAGGGTATTAGCCCACCTCGTTAATATCAGAGTGCTACTTCTTATTTGTCTTACAGTCATCAAATCATTTAGGTTGGAAGAGACACTTTCAGTCATTGAGTCCCACTGTAAACCCAACACTGCCGAGTCCACCACTAAACCATGTCCCTAAGCACCACATGTCTTTCTACCTCCCATCTAGTTACAATTGTGAGGAAACCCATAGCATCTCCTGTAGATGCAATATGGGGCCAAGCTGTAGCCCCAATAAGTTAGGTACCCCTTGCTGAGCACCCTCTGCCAGGAGCAGAGGCTGAAGGGATGCTACAGGACTGCTGATGTCCTGCTGGTGTGAAGATCAGCCTCGCACAGGACAAGCTGACAGCAGGCAAAGCTCACACAAGCAGCCAAGCAAAAGCCAGTCTCACCCACCCTTACCTTCTGGCCACAACTGCCAGTCTTTAATCTCACCGAAGCCTTAGGCAGCACGCTAGCATCCATCTTCTTGCATCCTCCCTTCTTTATCCTCCCAAGGAAAGTCCTCAATATAGCAAAGAAAGAAACAGATCAAACTACAGCAACTGCTTAAATAGGCTTTTCCCTTCTTTTTAGGAGAGAAACTTTATCAAAGACCTTGAGGGGGGAGCCCAAGGAGGGCGAGGCTGCATCCCACCCTCCCCAGAGGAAATGTAATCAGCAAAGCCCCTGGAAGATGAGGGACAGCTGCTGCCTCCCTCCCAGCTGTGCCAGCACCTCTCTGCTTGCATTTCAGCTGGGGAGATAAATGTAAAAAAAAAAAAAAAAAGTTAAAAAGAGTGAAAAATGAATGTCTTTGGTTCCATTCACCAAGCAAAAGAAGGGTGGTGTGGGCATGGCAAATGGGAAGCCAAGATGATCTGCAGAGCAAAAAGGGCCTTGTGCCTTTTCTTTCTTCTTTGAAATATACATAAAGAATAGCTTCAGAGGGATGGTTCTTCTGTTTTCTATTTAACAATGGAAAGAAAAATATAAACTCAGCTTTTTTTTTTGCCCTCAACCACAAAGACTGCAAATTTATTTTGGGAGAAAGCAAAATGGCATCTCCAAGCCTAACACATTTAAGACTCCAAGGGCTCCAAAAATAAATCTGAGCATCACATCACAACCAGCACTGTAGGCAGGCTCCACTTGGAGTTCGCCTGCCCCTGTCAGAGCAGCTTTCATGAGGCTTTATTGCAACATCATCTGGTGAGGACCCTGCTGTCTAATCCACAAAGCACACCTGATACTGTGGGAAGAAACCTTGGACATACTCAATATTCACATTGTCAGACTGGGGCTCCAGTTAACATCAGGAGATATTTCTAAAGAGCTTACAAAAAATGGAGTGATTGGGGAAGGAAGGAAAAAAAGGGAATAAGATACAGGATGACCTTTATACGGGTGTAATGGCTAAGAGATGGCTTACTTGCTACCTGTGGAAATGTGACTTGAAAAATCCTGGGTCAGTTGTCTCCCAGTGCTGGAGGCTCCACTGGATGCAGAGTTCTTGTCTGGAGCACGAGGTAAACATTGTCCCTGTGGTGGAAAGTTGGTGGGGCTTTGTTCCAACAACAGAAATGCATAATTCCTGGAATTAATACTCAAAGTCAACGCAATGCTATGTTAGGCTATAAAATACACATTGGGTTTCCTGAGTAAATCAGCATTTACTCAATGAGAGCAAAGGGGAAAAACTCTCCAAGCACCACTGAGGAACGAGCTCATTGGAAAAGCCCTGCCCTGTAAGGTTAATTTGCTGTTATCAAGTTAGGCTTGATGGAAGAAGCTCTTTGGTGTGTTTCCTGCAGCAGTTACCATCGTTTTACAGAAACTGGGTGTCTACCAGCCCCAGGTGTAGTGTAGCACAGCACACAGCCCCAGCAAAGAGCTGTTGGTCCTGCAGGGAAGAGTCGGAGCATCCCGCTCCCTCCTCCTCCTCACAGCCCTGTCGTTGGCACAACATCCCTACCCCTGCCAAAAACACAGAGGCAAGGATCCCCAGTTTTTTTCCCCGGACCCTCAGAACTTACTCCCTTGGCACTACTGAAGGACAGAGGGCGGGTTTGGGATGCAGAGGCTGGCTCCAGCAGAGGGGCTGGCCATGATAAACCCACCGGGCTCCATGTGGGCACCTGGGGCTGTGGCTGTTCCTGCTCTGCTTTCCACCTGGGCTTTTCTGTTTGGGAACAGCACACAGACATTAACCACTGGGCTGAGCCGAGAGCTCCTGGTGTCCCTGCAGGTCACAGGGATGCGGGTGGCAACGCCAAGAGGGAGGATTTCCGAATCCTGGTT
>NW_010108103.1:30694-35236 GCF_000699245.1 Pterocles gutturalis | reverse complement strand
AAGAGACCATCTGCAAACCAAGGGAGAGCTTTCTCTCGAGCCAGGAAAGGGAATGATGCCTCTTAATATAGCAAGGGGAGTAATATAAAAAGAGTTTTCCCTCTCTCCCACCTCCCATCCCTCCTACAGACTGACTTATTTTAGCGCCTGGCTACACCCCGGCACGCAGAAAACCATTAGGGTTGCCAAACGCCTGTTTCAGGAGACAATTTACATACACAAAATAATTAAGGTTTTATTTGCTGCTCCTCACCGGAGCACCCCAGGCTAAGGCTGGCCAGAAACCCTGCTGACAGCTCCTGAAGTTTCAGCTAACGTCACCAGCTGGCCAGGGCAGACTGGGGCTTTTGGCTCCTTCCCCAA
This sequence comes from Pterocles gutturalis, assembly GCF_000699245.1. Lineage (NCBI taxonomy): Eukaryota > Metazoa > Chordata > Aves > Pterocliformes > Pteroclidae > Pterocles > Pterocles gutturalis. Next base: position 34,873 of record NW_010108103.1, on the reverse strand, counting down.
ATCCCACGAAGCCTCGCTGGCCCTGGCCGTGCCTCTGGGCATGCTGATGCCAGGGCTGCAGGAGCGGGACGCTGCAGGGCACGGGTCCCTGCTGGCTCCGGCAGCCTGTGAGGGGACAGAGGGGACACGCAATGGGTGGTGGCCACAGCATACCACGGCTGTCGGCAGCCTGCAGCCTTTGGGTTTGGAGCAAGGAAAGCGAGACCCCCGCTGCGGCAGGCTGAGGAAAGCTCCCCTCCTCTACCAGCTTGCTCCAACATGGAGAGACATCAGCCAAAGCTGTAAATTAAGACCACAGAGGCATAAATGAAGACCACAGAGGATGTTTGCAAGCAGTTCCAGAAAAACGCCTGAACAAGTAAGTCAGCACCCACCTCCCGGCCCCGCAGAGTGAAGCTGTCATTGTCCCTGGCACAGGGCACCGCTGCCAGAGCATCTCTGCATCCCAGGCAGCTGCCAACCCAGGACTCCAAGCTAACAAGACCCATTTCTTAATTTTTGGCCAAACCAAGCATTTGCCGTTGTAAAGGTATTTGCAACAGAATTCAAGGCAAGCATGCGTATTGATGAAAATTGGTGCTTTACACATGAAGGATCCTGTGTTTAAAAAAGAATCATTCTTATTTTTGGAGTTTCCTTCTAATAATATTATTTTTACCTATTAAATTACATGTCAGAAGTAGTTATTGTATCATGTCATATTATGACAAGAATAATAGTCTAAATATTCTCATTTTATTTTCCATTACCATCACAAAGAGCAGCTGCTATCTGGTACCATTCGAGACATCTTTGCTTTGGTCTAGATCAAAGTGGCTCCTGTTTGTGCCCCAACGAAGCTGTCAAACCGTTTCGTTACAACACGAACAGGAGCCACTTTGATCTCGAAACAAAGGCAAGGTAGTTTAATCAGTATCAAGCCCAACTTAATTAAAAAATAAAAAATAAAAATTGTTGAAGCTCTGATGTCATATTATGATGTGCAAGTAATTGTAAAGCACATAATGTGCTGGCTTCACAGGCACGACATGAAAAGTTGGAATGGCAAAACATCCCTATGCACCAACCACATTTAGAGATACACAAACAAATTTCCCTCAAAATTCTAAACAAATATATTTTTTTCAAAATTCTAGTTTATGGAAAACTGAAAAAATCTGGGTTTGTTCTAATTCAGCAGCTATAGATTATTTTCCTTTGTGACCTTTCAGAAGAATCCCAAAATCTGATGAGCTTTATATCTCTGTCACTTACTGGTTTTGCAAAACATCATCTTCAAATTACTGCTGCTAAAGCCTAATTTGTTTAGCAATGTGTTATCACACAAATTTGCTGAATTCTTTCTCAATTAGCAGATCTCCACGGAAAAAAAAAAAATATGCAGATTTAGGGAATCTGGAATATTTTGAAGGCGTGTTTCAGTTTCATCAAGAAGGTCTGAAGACAAGTAACCCAAGACTTTTCCTTAAATTTGTGATAAATTTATAGATTAAACTATCAAAATAAAATACAAATATTTTGATTAAAATATCAAAATTAAATATTTTGACAGGAGTTGTGTAAAAGAAAGTTTTAAGGTCAAAAGACTTTGCAGAATCCTTAATTTTTAGGTTATAATATCAGAAGCTTAGGGATGAAGGAACACTCCCTTGTATGTCTCACCAGCTTTACTGGCCATTTCTTCTGCTGACTAGGGAAAGGAGAAACCCCATCACCGCCACCGTGCAGAAACTTTTTCTGGCTAGAGGTTGGAGGGGCAGGGAGAGATAGGAAGGACCACAGGTTCGTGTTTTCCTCTGGAGCACACAGCTCCTTGAGAACCCCATCCCCTGCGCTGCTGAGCATCTCTGCTTTCCCTTTTGTTTGCCACCCCTCAGCCTTGATCCTTGCTTTTACATATGCAAACTTAAAGCCGTATATTTTAAAGGGATGTTTCAGTAGATGCAAAGCCCAACAACTGGATATTAATGCAACTTGGCATCGCAACAATTTTGGGGTGTTTTTTTTTTTTTTAATTAACGCTCTACCATATTACAAGGAAACAGTTGCTCTTCTTTTATTACCATCCTAACCCTGAGCCAAGTATTAAACAAGATGTAATTTAATTAGTTCTTATATTCTCCTCTCTTACAGGCTTATTCAGTAACACCAGGTTCTTCCCCAGCTCCCTTTCTCGCAGGCAGATAAAAATCCTGCTGATGGTGGTGGGAACACACCAGACACCTCATTTACATGCAAGACGTGTTACTGGGTTATGAAAAGTAGAGTTATTTTCAGCCAGTCCTGTGGTTCACCTTTTGCTCTGCCACACGTTCACAAGCTGCTCCGCTCTACGTGCTCTTCCGCAGCACGCGGGGACGTCGCTGGCACCAGCCTGGGGCTCGTCCCACCTTTGGGGCGCTCCTGAAAAATTACAGCTTCGAGCTGTAGGTTCAAGGTTTATTACGCTGACACCCCCTTATCCTGCTGGCATCACTCCTCTCCCTCATCCCCAGCTTCTCTCCGCAGACTAGCTGAGCCAGTTTGCCTTACCCTTGTTTTTTGGAGGAAGGATTGGTGGTCCTAGGAGATGCCTCCGGACTCCTCTTTGGGCACACTCCTACCTGACTGTGAACCTCTGGCAGTTTCAGCCCTGCTGGACATTTGTATCCAGAAGACCTCCTCTCAACTCATTTATGAGACTGATAACTAGGACCCCACCAAAAGCCCTGCTGAAGGCAAGGATGACGGCATCTGTCCAATCATCCCTGATGCCTGCGCTTCACCATTAAAAAAAATTATGAATTAAATGGGTGACTGTGGTGCCCAAGCAGAGTGATGCACAGTCAGTCAAGGGGAGGCTTCCACCGGGATCTGAGGACGTGGAGTGACCTCTGTGTGTGCCCGAGGTGGAAAATGAGCGAGTGGGACCTCCAGGGATGGGGCTGCCAGGACAGGGCTCCTGGAGGGATGCAGCTTGGAGCAGGAGCAAGCCCCAGCCTCGTCCCCAGCAGGAACAGCCGTGAAACGCCCCAGCACAGCCCCAGCTGGTCCCTGGTGCGCTCTCTGGGCACTGCACAGTAACAGCAGCTGTTAAGGGTGCTGCTGAAGGGTTTGACAGTGCCGATGTTTTGGCATCGCTAACTACGGCTCGTCGCCTTGATCTGTCTCCTGGGTGACCAGGAGCCACAACACACACTGGACAGTCCAGGCTGGAATCAGATTGAGAAATCTTGTAGATGTTTTTGCTTTGGAGTGGGCATCTCATCCTCTGGAGGCAGCAATAAATAACCCAAATGTCGTGATTAGCCTCTGAAGATCAACGGGCATGGACAGCCGCAGCCTGGACAGAGCACGGGCAGCAATGCCTTTGCCAGGAGCCCCAGGGAGGGGGAGGCACAGCATCACACCACACAGAGCATCTTTGGGGAGCAGGAAAGCCTGCCCTAAGCAGCGTCTGCTCCACAAAGCACATGCTTCCAGCCAAAAATGGAAGCAGCAAATCCCAGCAAAACCCAGAGCCTCAGGACAAACGCACCCAACAGGGCAAGCAGTACCCAGCTCCAAAGGTGTTGTTCAGTCCAAAGCAGAAAACCTGTAAACTGAGTCACAGCCGCCAACACCACGACACCCTGCCAACAGCCCTGCCCACTGCCCACCCACCACCCCTGCCATCCTGATGGCCCGTGCCTCCGAGCGCATCGCCTATGGCAAAACCCACAGCCGTGCTCCACGAGTAGAGCAAGGAGAAGGTTTGGAGGAGATGTCAAACAGCAGCAGCTCTCCAAGGGGAAGGCAGATTGATGGGGAGAGTGGGGAGAAGCCTGGGCAGGAGTGGGCGTCTGGTCCAGGTACTGGTGACAGCACGCCAGGAGGCTTTCGAGTCTGCGAAAAGCACTCTGAGAAAGAATAAAAAAAAAATTCTAGCAGGGAGGTGAAAGGTCTGGAAAAAGCAGTGAGTGAGAGGGAAGAAGGAGGAGGAGGAAACGTGGGAGCAGAAGTAGGTGGTGCCACATAGCAAGTTTCTGATGTAGCCGGGAAAGGCATCCAGAGCTCCCGATTCCCAGTCCCACGCCTTCACCGGGAGACCATCTGTGCTCTCCTGGGGGGAAGGAGCCCCTGGGTCAGGCAAGAGCACTTTCCTCATCCCGCAAAAAATATCAGGCAGCACTGAGCCTGGGCACACACCGCTTCTCGGGG
>NW_010108103.1:20142-30663 GCF_000699245.1 Pterocles gutturalis | reverse complement strand
CTCCTCTCTGAGCCAGTGCTGTGCCTGCTCGTACCCGCTCCCCAGGAGAGCAGCATCCCTCTGCTGGGACTTGCCTCCTCGAATGGTGGCCCAGCAGATGCTTTAAAAACATCAGATGAGAGCTCTGATTTTCTTCCCCACTGCACAGCCATAGCTAATCCAATTCCTACCTCTGGAATATTTTAAACAGGGTTTGGGGTTGGGTTTTTGTTGGATGAAAGGTCATCTTTCAGGATGACAAATGTTCCCCCAAATGCTGTTGAATGCAGACCATAGAGCAAAGCAAGCAACCAACCAACAGTTTGGTGGTGGGTCTTGCCTCCCCGGTGTCCCCAGCCTGTGGCACCCTCCCGGGGAACAGGGTGCCAGCAGACCCCAGCACAGCCGCGGCCAGGAGCAAACCACGTCGGTCTCTTTCCATCCGATGGGAACGTACCCAGGATCCCTTGTTTGCCCTGTAGAAAGTTTCTCTTCATGCATCAGACTCGGAGAACAAAGCCTGGGATGTTTAGCCGCAGGATTTAACCACCTGTTGTAATGCTGCCTTGATCTAATCTTTTGTTTTAATTAAAAGCCTTTCAGTTTGGTTTGCAGGTTTTTTTCCTCCCTGCGCTGAACAAAGGCTTGCCACCTGCTTCGCCAGCTCTGTCTCAGCCGTGGAGTTCACCAAACCTCTTTGATTTCCCCCAAATGCATGGAAATGGCTAGAAAAAAACCAAAGCCACCCCAACAAGCACCCAACCTGAGCCCCAGCACCGTCCAGCCAGCGCTCGGGGCCATGAAGTGTGAAATAAGGGGAGCCAGCAAGGCGATCTGTGGGGTGTCCGCTGCTCTGGAAGCCTGATACCCTCCGTTTGAGGGCAGAAACAAACAGCCTTTGGGAAATGACACTCCATGGGCACCCAGGGGATTGTTTCGGACACCAAGAGGAAGTCATTTGCATGAGGATGAGATTTAAACTTGGTTTCAAGCACCGACATGAAATCTTCTCAATCTCCTAATTAGAACGCCTACAGTCCCACCAGAGATCCCCCGCGACGGATCCACACTTCAAACTGGCCACTTTGAATATCGCCCCGACTTTTTCCTCTACAGATTTAAATAAAACCCAGACTCCACCAGCCAGCAGAAGTACTTTTTAGCCTTTGGAGCAGGTCACTCCAGAAGAGGAAAATCAGCAGGTAGAAAAACGAGTTTTCAGAAGACACAAAAAAAAGAGAAAAATGCAGCCGCAGAGATGCCACGCACCGGTGCTGCCTTCCCCAGCCGCTCCTGGCAGCTCCTCAGCAAGAAGACGCCATCCGCTCTCCCTTGCCTTTGCAATGCATTGTTCTATCAAGCCTTTAAAAGCTTTCCTTATCTTTCTGATAAGGCTTTGGGCATACCAAATGGCTGCGGTTTTCCATGCCTTTCTCCCTGCTTTGGCAATATATGAAAAGCCCAGACACCTTCCACAGCATCCAATGCTCTCCCCTGCTTCCCAGAGGTGGGCTGCTGCCGAGAGCTGGTGGGTCGGGCCGGCAAGACAGCCGGGGCGCAGCAGGGATGCCCGCTCCGTGCCGCCGAGTCCTGTCAGGACGTGTCACAACACGCGGCGTGTCGTGCCTCACCGCTTCGTCGAGCAACAAGACAAAAAAAAAAAAAAAAAAAAAAAAAAATTTGGATTTAATATGTGAGTGGGCCGGTATGTGCAGAAGAGATGAATATGAAATAAAACATGCCGGATGCTACTGGGAGCACGCGGGAGAGGCTGGAAGAGAGCCAGGGAGGGGAGATACGGGAGGGATGCTGCCGAGATCAGCCCGTGTGTGGCGGTGAAGCCAGAGCTGCTGAATGAGCGCGAGGCAGATCCCGAGGCTGGTGCTGCTCCACCAAACCCCACCACAGCCCTCGGCCACATCCCCCCGGGCTGGGACCCTGCCCCTCCTGGGGTCAGCCAGGGGCGAGGCAGATGCCCAGGGAGTTTGGTTTTGTGCATGTGGAAAAGGCTGGACTTCATCCCTTAAAAATAAGGTGTAAAGACAGGCGCTGGGTCCGAGCACAGAGACAAGTGACTTCAGGAGCTCCTTGAGACACACAAGAACACGTCCCCTGGTATTTCTGTACTGAGGGGGGGACCAGCTCATGCTTCTTTTTATGGCACAGGGATGCTGGAGCTAAGGACCCATCGCCAGCACACCCCAGTGCCTGCACCCCGAGCCCTGCTGGAGGCGGGAGGACAGGCTGACTTCCCCAGGCTGCGTGGGCGTCGGACACAGCCCCTTTTTCAGCAGTCAAACACACATTTAAGAAGCGCAAACTTTTTTAATGGCACACGGATGAGTCATTACGGGGTTTCAAAATGCGTAAATATGAGCACATCCGAAATCGGAGTGTCAGCGATGAGCTACCCCGAATCTGCGGGGTTACACAGCTCCCCAGAAACCTCGGAAATTCCTGCCCAACCTTGTGATGAAAAAATTTGTTTGCATTCGAGTCAAAGGGTTTTTGAGGTTTTTTGTTTTTTGTTTTTTTTTCTGTTTTGGCACTGGATTTTGATGGAGGCTTATGTGCAGTTTTACAACCCAGCACTGCTATGTTTTGCACCACCAATTTACAACTGAGTAATAAGTAAACACAAGATTTTTTGGCTACATAGGATTTTCCAAGGTGATTAAATAAATTTCTAAATAGCTCCGAGAATGAAGCTGTCTGAAATCCCCAAGGTAATAGGAAATTAACTGTGTACACACATGCTCTAAAAGACATAGGAGGAATTCAAATTTACTGAAAAGTAGGAAAGCAAAGAATAAGAACCCTTGCAAGGTCAACGAAATCTACCCGAACCAGCAGCAGCCTTTGCTGGCACGGCTGCACTGGGGGACTCCACATGTGCCCCAGGCTCTGCACCACCCCAGCTCCACCTGAGACCATCATAGACAGTGCATGTCACCGAGGAACACATTTTAAAGACCTCTGAATATTTTGTTAAAACAGGCAAAAGCATTCATCAAGCCTTTCGGCATCCCACAGCCCCTCCCTGCCAAGAGCAGAATTCTTTGTGCACTTACCCAAAGCACAGGGAGTCGGGAGCACCACGGGTTTGGCAGGGGGGTGGGTTTGGGGTGAGCAGTGGTCTGGGGCACCCTCTGACAACCCAAGGACTTGGCAGGAGCCTACACCAGGGCTTCCCAAGGTTTTCCATAGCAGGAGCCACCCCCCCAGCCTCCCTCAGCCCTGGGGCTGCTGCCTGCAGGAGCTCACACGAGCACACGGGCAGCCAGCCCTGACCCAGCTCCTCGGGTGGGAGCCCCAGCCCACCACATATGAGGAGGCGGCTCGCCCTGCTCCCTCACCTGCACCTGCAGCCCTCAGGAAGGGCAAGCCCCGCTGCCCAGGGCAGTCCTTCACCCCACACAGCTGGGCAGCCGGGCAGAGGGAGCGCAGAGCTGCCGGAGGAAGGGCTGTGGGAAGCCATCCCCCCCAAGCAGCTCGAGGAAATTCATATTTCATGTTCTGCTCCTTCTCTGCCCACGGAGTTCTTTCTCGTGGTGGTGCGTAGGTGTCTATGAGGGATTTATCCTTTCCCCACTGAATCACTGCAGCAGAACATCTTTTCAACCCTTCTGTAGAGGAGAAAAGAGCCTCCTGGCATTTCTCCTCATTTTCCTGCTTAAGGTGACAGCCAGCGAGCCCCACAGCACCCCAGCTCACGGCTGGGAAACCAGCAAGACGCCCCTCTCACCCCAGCGAAGTAGACAACCTCCCACCTGCCAGCTGGCACCCCAAAATCACAGCCCAGCCCACCTGCAGCCAGCATGAAGGTGCTAGGGACTCTGCTGCTTTTCCAGCTGGAAAAATGGTCTGTGCTCAGGGGAGGGAGCCGAGCACAGCATGCTCTCCCCACAGCCTCAGCAGCCCCCATCCAAGCCCAGGTGTTAAAAAAACCCAATTACTGCAGTAACGAGCATTTCTGCTTTAACTAGAGGCCACGGGAAGATGTTTCATCACCATGTCTGAACCTGGTGTTTGTGTACGAGCCTTCTGCATTTTAAAAAGAACACGTGGAAGGAATCAATTCTGCAGCTGGTGTGATGGGTAAAGCCACCACCACAACTACAGGCACAGCCACGAGCGGATGCTTTCCCTGCTGACCCTCATATAAATTTCTTGTTTAGAAAAAGACACAGAAACTTTAGGCAGGTAGCCAGCAATAAAAACATAAAACAACAAGGAGTTTTTCTTGCTGCATGAGAAATTTCCAAGTAATGGCCCTCCTGTAATAGTTGTTCAGTGGAACAGTGCTTTCCAGCTGAGGACGTCCCAGCGTTAAGCATCACAGCTTCTCACCGCGATGAGACACTGAACATGGTGGGTCTGGCACAAGCCCCTGAGCCCCCAGCAGGACCCTGCCGGTCCAGCATCGCTGGGTTTTACTGAACTTCAGTCAGTCGCTGCTCGGCCCAGACCAAGTTTAAAAACAAAACACATACAGGTTTTCCGGTTATACTTGTGTGCAGTCTGAAAGATCAATAAATAACTCGTGGCATGTTCTGTCCCATCCTTGCACCTTCCAGACAGCAGTGCCTGGCTCCCTCCTGCCTCCTCACATTTCCTCTCCCAGAACAGAAAAGATCCCACGGGAAGTGCAGAAAAAAAAAAAAAAAAAGAAAAAAAAAAAAAAGACCTCAAAAGGCTAAGCCCTTGGTTCTGATTTCCCACATTTGATCTCCTCTGGGCTGGAGATTGTGCCTTACTCTGAGCCCCTCGGGCTGAGGGGATTCTCCCCTCTGCTTTGAGTCACACCCAACTTCTAGGCCATCTCTGCAACCCGGATATTTGTGAAGGTTTTGGGTGGGGTTCCTGCCCGCTTCTCTTTGATATTTTTGCTCCCTGGTCTCTTCCATTATCTTTTTTTTCTCTTCCCTTTCTACACCCCATCTCCTATTCAGAAATGTCTGTCCTCCAAGGATATTTTATCACTTGACGACTGAGATGTCAGCTGCGATGCCTTGTCTCCTGAATTGCCAAAGACCACTTCCAACTGCCCAGTACCACTTCTGAGGAGATCTGCTGTGTTCGCATTCTTATGCGAACACAAGCACAGACAAAAGCAAGACTGCAGGAGGTGGAGAGGGCATTCAGGAAGACTGCTGTGCTGCAGACCCTGCCTTGGTTTTATTTCCTCCCTCTTTGCCTTGGCACACTGAAGCCCCGCGGCTGTGTGCAGAACAGGGCCACCCATAAATAAATGAGGGTTCAACCACAAGAGCAGGAAAAGGCTCCCTCCAACCAGAGCTGCAGTTCAAGCTCATCCCTCCTCCCCATCCCCAAAAAATTAACATCTCCTTTTAGAAAACACCATTAAAAAAAAAAAAAAAAACACCAAACCCTGAGGAAACTAAAGAGTTCTCACGGTGAATTTTATTTTGTAAGCAACAATATAAACATGTGAATAAGAACAGGCATCATCCGCAGGGCTGGCTTTTGATCCAGAGCACCCTGGATCTAGCAAGCCTTCACCCGCGACTCCAGAGGCTAGCCAAGTTGCAGTCCACCAAGACTTTTGTCATGGAAAGACCAACGCTTGAATATTTGCTATTACCACACGTATGTGCAATCTCGGAATGTTCCTCCTACCTCCCTCCCCCCCCCGGTTAAAAAAAAGATCATACAGCTGCAAACCGGTAAAAAAAATTGCTTCCAGCTTAATGAGACTGAAATGGCCTGTTGGACTATAAACTGAAATATCATCCTAGAGATAACCAACGGGTTGTGACACAAAGTACTGTATTTACAACTCAAAATTATAACTGTTATATACTTTAATTTATAGCAAATTTAATACATTAGTGTTTACAAAATAAATTCTGGACTCAACTGAAACAGCGTGCTGCTCAGCAAGTTCTTTTTTCTTCCTCTCACTTTAATCGAAGAGACCCGCAAGCTTAAGAGCAGCTTCTGTGATCCAGGCACAACATTTGATCATGCCAGATGTTGAAAAAACCAGAACATTTCCTGCATCTCTAAAGTCATGGTGCTTGGTACCTTCTATCACTCAAGCCGTACAGTTCAAACCTTAAGCTGTCCTTCAGCAAATTCCATACATGTCTCATGAAAACTACTCAGGTACTAACCAGGACACTGGCTAACATTACAAACCGAAGAAATATCTTATCCGTATTACTAGCTCACACAACAGGAAAGAGGAAATATTAACTACACATTCAGTCTCTTATTTCTAACAGCAAAGCTGCAAACTCCATTGCTTAAAGTAAGATACTTCAGTAAGTGAAACAGTACCATACAGTTCAAGAAACATTTTTTTAAAAAAAACAAACATTTTAATAGTATAAAAAGTTGTTTACTGGTGTTTCTACTATAAAGCTTTGTTCCACAAATCAAAAGTGATAAAATAATTAGATATGTTTACAGTGATAAGAGACTGCAGTGTAGACATTTCAGCTCACATTTTGCTGATCGTTTCAGTACAACACAGACTGTGATCGAATCGTTAATACACATCGATGACACGGAGCAAACTGCAGACACAAAGGGCACAGCTGAATATGGAAGTTTACCCGCTGGCATGGTAACTTACTCTCTTCAGCCCTCCTTTCCCCTCCAAAACACATTGTAGGCAAAAACTGTATTCAGAAACTAAGGCATATAACTATTCTGACTGCACAAAAGCAACTCTCACTGAGGGAGCTGCGCAGAGGAAAAATGGATGCACACAAACACACCATGGTCAATTCCAAAGTTATATGCCAACTATTTCTCTTTAGAGAAAATGACTTCTGCAAAAGTGAAAATGTACAAAAAATAAAAACTGTCAAATAAATAAAGAATACAGATGTTAATTAAACACATATATAACGAAACGTATTGGCATACTGTATGCAGTATACGGTATATTCATAGAATCATGTGGGCTGGACAGCACTTAATAAGGAGTCACATGCTATAACTCCTTGTCTCTCTCCTCCAAAAGATCTTATGGTTTCTGGACATCGAGTGCAACCTTTTACACCGATGCATAAATCCAGCATCATATGTCATCTTTGCCACACTTCGGATGCTTTTTTTTTTTAAGATCCACAGAGAAGTCCAAAATGTTATAATGGTCTGAATCACAATTTTTGCAGCCCTGTCTATGCTACTTGGTCTCTTGGGTTTCCTAACAAATGAGGTTTTAGTAATTGCACAGTATATCAAACCACAGTTTTCCTCAACAAAATGGGAACTAATCATATGGACTCTTCCATACTCTAACTGCCATTTTCTGCACTCCTGAACTGTAGGTAGGTATTATGCTGTAAGTGTGTTACACAAAGGCTGCTGAAACCATTGAAAGTGATGTAACAATAGTTAAGTGTCAAGTACATCTGCTATAATACAGAATCAGGGTCTAGGTCTATCAAATGCTATATCCACATAACATTTTAAACCATGAGATATTTTATGCATTTTCCTTTTTTTTTCCTACAAATATTGTTGCAAACTTGCTGTTAATTGTGTCATGATGTTCACATTCCTAATTCTCCAAGGATTTGTAATTCAAATGTTTAACAACCATATCTACGCTACGTACACTTAAAGTAGACATTGAAATTTCAAGTAAAATGAACTGTAGCCACGTCTACTGGACTCAATACACGTCCCGACATCTAGATTTACTTTGATAAGTTATACAAATACATAATACATTCTTAAATAATGAAGACCCACAATATTAATTTGTGAATCTTTCCACGTTATAAAACCACTTTTACAGGAATGTTTATCCACCTGTATTAGTTTTACTTTGCAGTGTCTCTTGCTTTCCTGTTTCCACACATTACTGTACCAGTTCTTGGGCTTTGGCTATTGAAATCTCTTATTTGAATGAGGCAACACTGGTTATTAAGGCTGGATTTGTTTTCTCTTGTGAAGTTTCATTCTTTACTACGACACCATTTTCCAGAGCAGAATGACTATCTTGTGTCTTCAGGTTCTGTTTTTATGACCTTCCTTTCTATGTTGTTAAAAGCCGAATGAGGAAAATCCTTTAAAATACCAAGGCCTTCTGCATTATGAAAATAAAGAAAAAAAAAATGTTAAAAACACTCCTTGGAAACAAATATATTATGTTCATAATTCAAGAAAAAGGTCCATGATCCATACGGATACTAACAGCTGAAGCAATAAATTCTGCCTCCTCCTACTGGGCTTTAACCCAGCTGTGTCAAAACCACCTCAGTGACACTGCAGCAATGACACAGTAATCACCACAGATTTACTTCAATTCTCCCTGAGAGCAGGGCTTAGTGGAGATGCACTCTTCACTTGCACTTTCAAAGAGAACTGGCAAAAATCCCCAACTAGAAATTTCACCAAGTGAATTATCACTGGGACAAACCACAAAAGAGGTGACCTAAAATTGTGATTTACCCAAGTCAAAGATAGAAGATTCTGCCCAGTCTTCAAAACAACTATTTTTGCATCTTGTTTTACAAATATTCTCTTTTGTGTTGCATCTTCCAAACTCAGATGGGACTTCATTATTATTGTTCCTAAATTTGTGAGAGTCTTAAGAATTCCTGGCTGTATCTCAGTGCGAATTAAACTGAAACCACCCATATAGATTTCACTAAGGAATCTTGCTGTATTCTATCAAACTCATTCTGACTTCCTCCCAGTGCCAGAGGCAAACTACAAGATTGCCAGTGAGCAGAAGTCAGTGAATGGGAAGCCCAGTTCAAAAGACTTATTGCATGATTTGCTTCAGAGTACAGAAACAGTGTTAGGTCCTTATAATCCAGAATAAAAGGTCTTTTTATAATAAAGTCAGATTCCTTTATGCAGAGTAAAGCCATGTTATAAACAAACTGCATTACAACGACAGCAACATAAGTATGTAACAGCAGTAGTTTGGGTCAGTACTGCTCTCTGGGGACAGACACATGCCAGAACCTGCTTGTCTGAACCTAGTTACTGCATCTAAGCTTTTCCCAAATAATAATCAATCTGATTCTAGATTAACAGCTAACACTCCGCTTGAAGTTTTGTCCCAAGCCCTGATGAAAAGGTAACACACAAAGCATGGCAGGCTCAGCTACTAGCTTCTTCCCTCGGAGACACCACGTATTAGTAAGTTCATCACAAGCTTTATAAGAAATGGTGGGTAAATTACAAGGGACAGAACTAACCTGAGGACTGGGACTTTGTCTCACCACCGGGGTAAAGCCGGATCAAATCACTGCACAGAGGTTTTCCAACATGCTGCTCTCCATCAAGCGAAATGTGCTGCAACTGTCTACTTGGCAGATTTGACATTCGGAGATTCAGCGGTCTTTCACCTGGAATTTGTTCACAGTGAAACACTGATGTATTAAAAGCAAAGCAATATTAAAAAAACAGGCAGAGACTTAAAGACATACTGATTCTATCAGCAAAAGGGCATCCTAAATTCCAGCTGCTCAGGGAAAATGTCTAGCAAAACAAGGTTTATGTAATATGCTGCTTTGCAGACCATTCCCCAGGCACTGCTAGAACAGGACACTCACCCATACAAAAAAAACCCCAACAACAAAACTCTTATTCTGCTCAAAAAACCCTTTGAGATCCTAAAAATTCCCACTCTCACCGCACAACAGATAAATGATATAAACAAACTTGCACCAGCAAGAAGAGCTGTATCCACACAACTAATTCTTCCTGTGTACTTGTGTACCACACTGCTTGGTCAATACACACAAACAAAAACCTATGCTTTAACACCAATTCCCTTGGTTTCTTTCTCTACTGCTTCTCTCCCCACCCCCTTAAACAAACTAGCTCTTAAAAACAAATCAAAGAACTTCTAGTTGCATTTCTTGTGTTTGTAACATTTTGTCTCATTTCACAACAGTAAAAAAAGCAATCCAAACAGAAAGCGCTCAAACAAAACAAACACTCCTCAAATTAATTCAAGCTAAGGAATAGCCAGTTGGTACATCAAAGATAACCACAAAACTGTAAGCTTTTTGAAGAATAACAAGCTACTAAGAACATCATTAGAATCTGCTTAGTTCTAAGTAATTTACATAGCCAGCTCCTCTGGTTCTGTTCCTAAGCTGCACAAACAGGTAAACAAAAAGGGGTACCAATTACATTATCTGCTTTACTTTCAATTTCCACAAAGCAAGAACATGAAAGAAATGCAACATTTTGCTCTATTTTCAAAACTTAGGATAAAGCTAGAGCCAAGTTCTGCCCTCAATAATAGCAGTGGATCCTACCTTCTTCCCTCCCCATGTTATCCATAGGGAAAGCAGTCTGCCCAGATACGTTAGAGTAATAGAGAAGAATCTGACTGTACATCTGATTGCATTATTTAGACTCTAAGCACTTCAGGGCAGAGATCTTGTCTTGTCCATTCAGTGCTCAGTGTTCTGATGGTGCTACACTAGATAAATACCACCACTGACAAAGGTTGCATAATATCAAATTAATTTGCTGGCAGCAACGCCATGCCCGGAAGCTACCATACCTTGTCCATCAGCATTATCTAATGACATG
>NW_010108103.1:0-20111 GCF_000699245.1 Pterocles gutturalis | reverse complement strand
TCTTCCGAGTTTTGTCGGTAACACCCTGTGGAAAGACGTCTCTCTAATGCAGCCTGGTTGCAAAGAAACTCCATCTGTTTTGCCATCACCTTTTCCGACTGCAAATAAAGCAAAAAAAAAAATTTCTCTCTATATACATGCATATAGCGAGTCAAAACACAGGGAAAAAAAACAATACCAGATTATAAGACTAACAGCCTAGATATAGATTTCTGTTGACTCATATGTACAGATGTGTGCTTTACAGTTTCTTCAAAACTACCAAGCAAACAAAATATTTCTGCACCTATAAAGATTTTCATACTATACATCTGAGTCACTCAAGAATACTTAAAATGCAAGCTGCTGTAGTTCATCCATGCAGAAATGCAACATTAAATTCTGTTCTTCAAAAATGCACACACAAATCCCTTTCTGCACTTTAGGACTGCAGGTTACATGAAGAGAATCTCAAGAAAAGCAAAAAAAATAATGTCCTAATTATCCAGTTAGCTCTGTTCAAATACATGTCTTCACAAAGTATTCCAAGAGCAATGGCAACATCTGCTAAAAACTTATGCCAAGATTTCACCAGACATCTTGGAACCTTTATTTTAGGAAACAGCACTACACAAACTTAAAAATCTGCCATTGTGAAAGTGTAGGATGACAGTATGTTTGTGGGGGATAAAGGTGTGAAATGTCTGTCTAGAAGAAGAACAAGACCTATACACCCCTAGAGAGTGAAATCAAACAATGCAGTGCAACGTGGGAGGAAATGGCGTCTGAATGTTTGTCATTGACTTTAATGCCAAGAGAACTCTAACTTTCAATATAATCTTGTTCTCAAGCATGTAAATAAGCATCTTGCAAAAAAGTAAGAAGAAAATCACAAGTCAAGAAAGTTGATTTAGAAGAGCCACAATGAATATAAGAACAGAAAGTGTGCAAGCTTAACATCTACAATTGATAGGAAAAAAAAATAATCATTTCTCTTTCAGGTAGTGCCATAATTGTTTTGACTAGTACAGAGGCCTACTAATTGCAGAGTGCTTAACTTTTCTTGGGAGGTGATGAAAACCCTGACTTCCCACAAAAGTCTGCTTACTCAGCATAGTTCAACAATTTACAAACACAATGGCGGTCTAACAGACCAGCAAAATCTGAGCTTCTCCAGCAGAGTGATGACCCTGACAGCAGGGCAATGACATGACTGATACTTACTTACTCTGGCTTAGAGCTCATCAGGTTCTGCAGAAGAACACTGACAGCTCAAGCTTGGTCTTGGGAGGTATGTAAAAAAATAAACTAATTTTCAAATAGTTTACTTTCAAGTGTGCTTTAACTTTGCTATTCGGTCCCTCCTGTTACAACTTTTGAACTGTTAACATAATTTTAAAAAAGAATAAAACATTTCTCACTCATGCCATCTTTGTTGTTTAATTGGGATAAAACCAAAATTTTAAACCGCAATGATGCTTCTGATCACCATAGGAAAACCTGTTCAGCTACAGACACGTTTAAATTTAACAGAAATCTCTAGTCCGCTATTACGTAGCAGTGACCAATGAAAACTTCAAGGCATATACAAGATGAAAATAAGCTTGCAAAAATCAAGTTTAGTTAATCACGATGTGACATCAGAACATGTAACATAACTGCTTTTTAATGTATCAAAATGAACAGATTTGTATAACTGTACACTAGTTTGCAGTAGAAGAAGGTAAAAGGCAGGGTAACACATCTAGTCTCAGAAAACAGGAGTGAAACTCCTAAATGTAATCTTACGTTAAAATTCAGTGATTACATTTGCCCAAATCAGCTATACAAAATAAATTAGTTGCAACTTAGCATGAAATCCCTCCTTGGCAACAACTGGCAGTAGGAGATGCCTATTTTGCCTCAAGGCTGGGATACACTACATAAAAGACAGAAAAAGAATCGGAAACCTGTCTTCATTTATAAAAAGCCTTCTGGATACTCGAAAAAACTGCCCTTCCACCAGGCTAGATGTTATTTAGAAAGGCAATTTATCCTCTCAGATCCAGAGGCTCACTCCTTCCTAAATATATTGGCCTTTCTTCTTACAAGAAATGTCAGAACTGAGGACTCCAAGATCGCCTACTCTATTCCTCTACACTTGGTAACTTGAACTTTCCATTTATAGCTAATAACGCAAGTAACACAGCATATACTGTACCAATAGTAACCTACTTGCTCCCAACAGGCAATCACGTTATTTTCAAGCCTGCTGCGCTACACCTTACCTCCTTGGAACAACCAAGGGTAAGGCTAAAGCACTGATTCAGAAGGTAAACCCAAATTAAGAATGATGCAATCACAGCTAAGCTAGGTAGCCTTTGAAAACTAACAGTAATTACTTCAGTCATCAAACAATACATCAAAAATCAATGTACAAAGACGTGGCCTGCATTATTCACAGTATAGCGTAGTTAGTTTACCTGGGAATTAAGAGCTGCTGAGTCTTCACTCTTGCCTTTAGCCAAAGCAAGTGGCATTTTGTCTTGCTGATAGAGTGTTTGGACTGTGTCCTGAAAATCAGGATAACCATCCTATGGAACATAAGAAATCAAACACCAAGAGGGACATATTATTGACTTTTCTTCACCATCTCTGTATACTCAAAAGGAAAAAAACCACCCCACATTCCTGAACTTATGTGAAACTTCTGGACTACAATTTATACATTCATGCTGTCCACCTCATTTAAATTTGTGCATAAAACCCACACACAGCCCTTCTACAACAACTGCTATATATCTAAAATGCCATTCTCATCTCTCACAGTTTCAGGTGAATCCAGGTTACTGTTGTCACTGAGATTAAACTAGTTTACATTCAGCCTTGCCAGGCAGATGTAGGCCAGTGGTTTCTGACATTCGTTACATAAAGCAGCTTTGGAGATTCTTAAGAAATCAAGTTTATATGTAGTCGAGAATAAGGCACAGCAGCTGGATATACTAACCTTGAGAAACTGAGCAAAGTCTCCTGAAATTCAATATATTTCATACAGAACCTATACTAGCATCACAAAATGAAGCATCACCATTTTAAAGTAGCGTAGCAAAGACTTCTTTCAGTCTCAAATGGTTATGACATGCAAATCTCTTACAGCTCGCGCATGTACCAATAAAGCAAATAAAGTTCCCGTGAAAGCCTGCCAGACTCCATTAAAATAAATTAATCATCGAAGCAAAGGTTCAAGATGAGAAATCTATCCTGCTGAGCATTATAAAAAGAAAGCTCATGTAAAATAGAGGAACATCCAGAAATGTTTACAAAAGCACAGTATAGATGATTCTTAAAATGTGAGAGGAAGCTAGAGATCGCAAGATAGACCCAAACCTACAAAGTCCATGCTGTTGGCAGGCTGCCCGCTGGTCTGCAGAGCCGTGGTCAGACCCACGTCAGGTGGCCAGATTGTCTGTGCTACCTAATGCCAATAAAGGTACTCTTTATGCTCAGGAAAAAAGAAAATAGTCTGCCTGAACACTGCATATTGCTTTTATCCACCCAACACACAGCCTGAGGGAAAAAACAAACATGACAGGTATGCAAAACTTCATAACCAGATAAATTGCCACAAAACCTCATCCTCTAGACACAAAGGCCTTGCAGCGCGTTTCCATGAGCACTGACCATTTTCTTAGTTAGACCTGAATTTGTTTGGGAGAGGAGAACAACTACATGTAGGAAGATGAGAAGCTGAATACACAAAAACCTATCACTCAGGAACCTATTTTTGCAACAAAACAGGTAACACAGCTCCTTATAATGTACCTGTGATCGCTTGCCAATACAAAACTGAAGGCTGTTTGCTAAAAGCAGGGCTGGCTGCCCATTGCTGTGACTGTCACTGTCAGTCATGCAGGTAACTCTCAGATAACCATGTAGTTCTGGATCACCTTCCCAGAGCCCTTCCCCACTGCTGGCTGTTCTCCTCCCCGCTGCCTGTCGGGAAGGGCTGAGGAGGAGCAGGACCTGCTCTGCACCAGCTTTGCCTGGAGGTTCCCTTTGCCCCTGCGGTCAGGAGGCCCTGCTGCATGCAGTGCAGCATTTTTGTTTTGCCACGATGTTGTTCAGTTGTTTTTCAAGAGGCTTCGTGCAGCAGATGTTCTCAGTCCCACATGTGCTTTTTCGCTCCCTCTAATGACATTTTTCCTATGCAAACAAGTAGCTTCTACTGCTCTTGCTGTTTTTATGAAAAACACAAATCCCACACTTCGAGCGGTTTTCTTTTCAACCTGCTCAGCAACGGTGAAGGTGGGCCTTTTCCCTCCTCTCCCTCCACCTGTACCGGCACCGAGGGAAGATGCTTCCTTGCAGCCTCCGCTCAGGTCTTCCTGCCTGTGCCCCCTGGCTCCCACTGAGCTCTGTGAAATCAGCTCTTGCAAGCCCTCCCCACCCCTCTCATTCAGCTGATTGCAGACACTGACACACAGAACAATTCTTTCAAACCACAGACAGCAAGAGTATTTTTAAAACTCTCTTTGCTCTCTTGGCTGTTTGCACTGACTCTGAAGAGAAACCCCATCAACCCCAAAGCAGCAGCAGTGATGAGTGGCCTCTCCCTCCGTGACATACCTCTGACTGGCTTTGCTTCCTAAGCTGGTGCCACAACAGCTCACTGCTCTGAGTGGTGCTGGTACTGAGTCACGGAAGATGACAAAAATCAGGGGTGCCCCCACCCCACAACACTTATGCGGGCGAGATCCTTGTTGTGCAGGAGGACGCGCCATTTCCATCCCTGTTTGCCTGTCCTGGTCTTTGTCCAGAGCAGATTTAGGAACCACAACCCCTTTTTTATCATCTGCTTCCAAATCCCAATTCATTCCCTTTTTCACTCCCTCCACACCTTTATTCTGTCATACGCCTGGAATTTTCTCCCTTCTCCTCTCTACACTTCACTCCCACGGCTCACCCACCCACTCAACGAACAAGAGGGGGAGAGACTGGAGGGGAAGAGAAAGGCTTTTACAGGTAATTGGATGTAATTCATGGCATATTGTTTCTTTGTAATGCTTGTGAGAGTTTCGTGTTCATGAAATGTGTGTACATGGTGGCTGTAACCCAGCAATGTTGCAGCTTGCACACACAGCTCTGACAGCTCTGCTCAAGGATGACCTTCGGAGTCTCTCTGGAGGCTTTTTTACTGTTATTATATTTCAGGAATCTAACTCATCTTTTTTTTAAGTAATCTTTTACACTATGGAAACAGGGTGTGAAGTCATTCCACATTCAAGCACTAGAATTTTAGACCACGATTCGTGGAGACATCAACGACCCATGGGTAAAGGAACGGTGAATCAAAATAAGAGTTCAGCCTTAAAACAGGAAGGCAAAATGACCTTTACTGAAAAAAAAAAAGAAAAAAAGAAAAAGACAGGGATAGTTACAACCACCACCACCAAAAAATCACCCGTGTTCAGATCCTTTGCATGATGTTAGCATGACAGTGAGCTAATAGAGCTACAATGAAGCATGACAGCTTTAGAAACAGGATAAGGAATTCTTATCCAGAACAGAAAGAAAAATCTGCAGCATTTTGCTACAGTTTTAATTTTTACCTCCACCTTTCTAGAAGCAAACAACCCCCCCAAATCCTCAAACATACTACTAAAAATACTTTTTTTTTTTTGGAAAATACAAGCTCCAAAAACTCAAAACACCACACGTGAAGGTGATCTACCATGTAATACTGCATCTTTTTTTAACCTCTTTGAATAAAAGATTTACAGTGTACATCAGAATTATAATGCACTGAAGCAATGGTTTACTCCATAGAAGACTCCCAAACTTGTTAGGAAAAAGACATTCATGCTGATAACAACACTGGTCATTTCATAATTAATAATGCCACACTATCAAATGAAAGATTATTTAATTTAATTTCCAATTTCTTATTTTCGAAAAATGCCCTATTTCTTAAATAGTGATTTATAAAGTTAGGACATGAAATTTCCACAAGCATTTTAAAATACGACTGGTAACTTTAGACAAAAAGAAAACCAAGTAAACATGCTTTCTCAGAACTACCGAATTTACAAGTGTAGAAAGCAGGCCTTCCAGGCTCTTTAAGATTTCACCATGCAGAAAATAAGAGAATTGCACACGCCCTAAGGCTGCCCAAATCTCCTGATCTTCAAAAAACCTAAAGTTTTAGCCTGTATTTTTCAATATTTTAATTTTACTTTTTCTTTCAATGAAAATCCTGTGGGAAAAAAGCACCTCCCTTGCAGTGTGTCATTTTAGATACTTGCTCATCATCAAATATTACTGAATGAAGAAAGAACTTCATAATGTTGAAATCTAATAGTCAGTGAAATACTATTTCAAGCAGAGGAGCAGCAGCTCCCCACCAGCTCTTATAAATTAGGACTGGAGTGGACAAAAGAGGGGAGACTCAAACAACCATCCTGTGACATGTTGGTCAAGCCAGATAATGCTGAAGGTGGATAAAATCATTTACTGCAGCTTTTCCCTGCTCTTTTTTGTGGATCGGAGAACAAGGGTAGGTCAAAGCAAATCCTAACCCATGTAAATGCCACTACTGACTTATCAAAGCTACCAGTAAATCCTCAATGCACACGTACATTTTGTATTTATACAAACTCAAACTACAACTGTACACAGACTGATGGAACTTAACAAATAAATAAAAAATATTAACTCCTCTATACCTATTCATAACTGCAATGTCAAAACTAACTGGTCTCAGCTGGCTTTGCCTCACAGGAAAAGCCTTTGTACGGGTAAAGCATCGCATTACTGAGAAAAAAAAAAGCCTTACATTTGGTGCACCACTTACCACAGAATGAGTAACAGATGAGAAATGCATTCCAGAATATGCTGCAACTGTCCTCTACAGTTAAAGAATATATCACATATCTGTGTCTCATCCCAACCTAGCTCAGGCCTACCTTACATTCTATTGCACAGTTAACCTACACCTTTTGGAGTAGACAGTACAACTAAAAAAACCACAAGGCTAGGGATGAATTAGATACCTACACAACAGTGAAACAGTAATTAGTTTAAAAATTAAAAAGGAAGATCTGCTACTCTTATGAGGTATACAAGTATACATACTTACACACTTTTAAATTTTTTTTTTAATTGAAAGTGACTTTTTTAAAGGTCTCAAATTTACTTCCCAGACAGGGAAGCTGAAGGAAAATGTAAACTACATATACGTTGCTCCTGTACTCCGAACAAGAAACTCCCAGCATCTCCCTAAGCAACATCTTGTGCAGGTATATATGTTAGCTATGCATACATGTGCTTTTTACACAAAAATAACTATAAAACCCTGCAAATTAATATAATCAGGCACACACATACAGCTTTGAGTTAGCTTTTGACTTTTCAACATGCTCAGTTTTATAATTTATAGTGCAGTCAGAGATGGCTAGTATTCCACCGTCAATCCTTATTCCAAACTCTGGATTCTGGACATAATCAAAAGCCGACTCAAGCAAGTTAAGAAAACCCCACCTCACACTGACTTAAAAGCAGAAGGCCTTATGGGAGGACATTTCCTATAATGCTTGAGCTTTTTCCACCACAGGAAGTCAGTCGGTCCCACTCCTCCCCCTCCTACTCACTCAGAGTGCAAAACACCGAGAGTAACTTTACCATAAAGCAAATCCTACTCTTTAGCCCTGCTCCTACATGTTTCTCCATCAAGCATTTACATTTGTAGAAACAGTGGCGATGTTCTCCCCCCGTCTCCCTCACACCCATCAACTGTCAAATGTTTTTCTGACAAATTTCCTGAAGACAGATCCCTTCGAAACAAAAGTGAATTTTAGCATCCATAGGTCAAAATACAGGAGTCACAATACTGTACCTCTATCTTGATTCTCTTTGGTGACAGCTCATCCCTTTCTCCACATTTAGATCTAGAAGAGAAGACACATACACTATCAGTAAACAGCACATTAACCCTGACCATCAGAAATATGAATGAAAAACAGAGTCAAGGAAAAAAAAAAATAAAAATCAGGCAAGAACAAGTGTCATGCCCAGAAAAAGCCTTCAATTCACTTGGATTTGTCAGTAAATGTCAAGTATAGAGGAACCGAAGCACCTTGTGTTGTTTTCAAAAGTGACAGGAGACTCATGCACTCTTCTACCGAACAGAAAGGAAATCTACCTGAGCACAGAGAATTATAGAAATGCCTTTGACATTGCTTTACATTAATCACTACGGAAGAAAGGGGAGCAAAGGAAAACCATAAAAAGCTCCTAGAGGCATAGGAAAATGTATTTTGAAAGGACATCACAATACACTTCAGGGAGTTAGCGTCTGAAAGCAATACATAGAAAGTATCAAGACTTCCAATCATATGTATTAATTCTAAAGCTTTAATTGGATTTAAAAGCTATGTAGCCTTATTTACTTTTTCATAAGGGCAGCTCATTTAATAGAACAGTAACATCTGAAATTAGGATTCAGCTTCAGTTCCTTTAAAGCAAGTTTGCAAGCCACTCCCTGTGATCTTATCTTTTCCATTCCCTGGAAACTAACAAGCCAAATCTGTACAAGGAAAAAAAATAAAATTGATAGTTAAGCAGCTTCTGCTACTCTGCCTATTTACATTAACCTTGAAATACACAAATGCCTCAAATACTTAAAATGCCAGCCTCTCAGATGCTTCTCAACATGCACTATCACAGCAAAATCTAGAAAACTAGAGAGCAAATTAAAAGGTAATTGAAGACAGCTAAATTTTAGCAGTTTGAAAGTTTCACAACTCAAATAGCATTTTGCTACCCTCCTCAGAAGAGCACTTTGCTAGCAAGAGCAAGAAAGAAAGTGTCTCTAGTGCTTCAAAAGAAATGTTACCAGACTGATCAGTTCCCTGAAAGTAAAGGTCCTTTGAGTTAATTAAAACCTTACTTGGTGGTCCTGTAAGTATACTTGTATGTGACTTCTCGAGAGATCTGCCGAGCTAGTGCGAAGAGTTCATCTCTCCTGGTCAACAACGCATTATCTTTTACACACAGCTGAGCGGCTGCTTCGTTAACTGTTAGCTGGAAATTAAACACAAAAACAGGGATTCATGATTTTTCATACTTTCACCCACTGTGCTTGTGAAAGTACCTGTTCAGTACTCTTCTGAAATAATAAAAAATTTCAATGGCAAGTAAAATTACCTATATTTGTATACTAAACCCTGAAGGGTTTCTTCAATTTATTTATACCCTCACAAAGCCAGGTAAGCCTCTGGGAAGAGAAAAGATATAAATGTAGTTGGTGCATTAATGTCCTTTAAAGTAAAACATTACAATAAGACTCTCTCAATGTGCGCTGCCTGTGCCTCATCCCAAGATTAATTAAATCTCAGTATAAAACAGTAGCTCTGAACGTTCACAGTGTTTGGCTCCCAACGCCTGGTTTACAGGGAATACTATTTTTATAAACGCAATATGCCCAGGACTTGGGAAAAAGAAAAAAAAAACCCTGACAGTGTGGGTACAGATGGCTTTCCCTGGTGAATACAGCATAAATTCTGTAGAAGGTGATGGTTTAAGAAACGATTACACTTTTTTTAGCTCTGTTTCTCACCCTCATGTTTGTGAAGACTATCTTCAGACATGAATCAAATGTAACAAGGATGTTTTCCTGAGCCTGCCGGGACACATTTCTAGTGCCTCTGCTGCTGGCAATAGTTTCATAAAGAGGGGAAAAAAAACCCAGCACATTAAGTCAAGGCTCAAAATGGTTTCGCAATGCTCTTCAGAAGCCTATAGGAAGCAGTGATATTGTCACGCATTAAACCAGCTTAACTATAGTGCTGTCTGAAAAGTCAACAGTATGGACAAACAACAAAACTACTAATGCAAGGAGAGACACTGGAACTGAGATGCTGGAGAGGAGATTCCCTGTTCCCTCCACATCAAGGAGGGGCTGAAGAGACATTTTCAACTTCTTCCTCAGCTGCAGAACAGCCAGCACTTGTAATGAGGCGTAACAGCAAGAGGCCAACAGAGCACCACAGGTGTTTTTTCCCAAGTGCCCACAATTCTTCTGCTCTTTATTTCTGGAAATTAAGCTGTTTTTAATGGGTATGGCTTCTCAAAACCAGGCACAGCCTCAGCTTTGCTGCTAGTCAACAACATGTTCTGTATCTGTCTCAGGCTGGTGAACAGTACAAAGCAGCGATGTTTTCTGCAGCACAGTCAGCATATTCATGGTGGACTGAGACGTGCCATCCCCAACCCTTGATCTGGCGGTGCACAGAACAGCGGCAGTTCAGCGCACAGGTTATGTGGCCGAGGACAGTCAGGACCGCACTCATGCGACCTCAGAGACCAGAAACACTGCTCGTACGGGAAGCGCTTCTCATGGAAGCAAACAGCCACTGAAGCTCAGGACAGACCAGCAGGTCTGCAGTTAAATGGCATCTCCTGGGAGCAGGCTAAGAAACTGCTTCCTTTGCCCCACTGTCTACCACACTGCAGAACGTTACTTGTGAATTAAATCACAGAGGCCAGCAACTCACCCGGAACACCGCACGCTCCCTTCCTGAAGGATGGAAGCTGTCATAAGACATGAACAACACACAATCGTGCTGTCCTTCGCCGCAGTGCTTTATGTCATCCAAATTAGAAAAAATGAATTTTCTCCTAATGCGACACTTGTTCTCCAGGGAGGTTGAAAACACAAAAACATGCATCAGAAGAGCCGAGATTCTCCCAGCAGCCTGTGCCCATGCAATATTTCTAGTAAAACCTCACAAAGAACTGCTGTTCCTAATATTTCATAAGCATTTTCCCCTGTGTTTAGCTTAAAAGCCTCTGATCTGAGCAGGGCATTTCCTGTGACACCTGAATGTTAACTGGAGTGCAAACATGTCCTTATCACGAGAACTAGATATGTTGCCTGATCCTTTAGTCTCTGTACAGACAAAAAAAAAAAATCTCACAGAGATCAGATCTATAAAGGTGTGAAGTTTGTTTAATCTGTGAAACATGTGTAGGTTACTATGTTTCTACAATACAATGTCCTAAAATAACAAACTATTACCCCTTAGACAGGAACAGTTGTTCTACGATGTCTATCTTTTCAGAAAAAACATGGGGGAACAAAAAGACAAAAATAAAAGATTAATACAACACTGATGAAAAGAATTACCATCCAAAGCAGGCATTAATTTCTCTTACACTGATAGCTATTACTTTGCCGAGGATGAACAATATGGCCAATGCTTACAAAATAATTTGAAATGTTTTTTATTCCTCAATAAAGTGTTGAAAGGTTGCAAAGAGCTGAAATGACTGAAAATGCTTTGGGTAGTTGTAGGCAAATGCTGTTTATCCCAATGTATGAGAAAAGCCAAATGTGTGTTTGTTTGTTTTTCCTGGTTTCTTCTTTCAGGTCACATCCAGACTTACTGAATTGAAGTGCATCATCATGGCTTCCTGCCTTTTCGGGAGGCATAATACTGCAGATAGAAAGTGTTGCATGCCTAAAAATAAAGATTCTGTTTGCTAGAAGCTTTAATGATATGGAACAGCACATAACCATACAGGCTCTACAGAGAGGGATGGGTATATTCCCATCTGATGGGGTTCATAGATTCCCCCACTAAAAACACATAATTAAATACCAAGCCCTACTATTTTGGTGAGTCAGCAGAAGAGACCAAGCTAGACAAAATGTATTACTGGCATTTCTTATTCCTGCTTCTCACACTATTAAACGGGATTTTTTTTTGTTTGTTTTATAGGTACCTAGACAAGCACTGAAATATTAACACGCAAATTACAAATCTCACTCAAATTCACACGGGTCACCAAGTTCAAGGGTATGCCTCCTACTCATCCCTCCCCCAGTCCAATTTGAAACATAAAGTGTTCTCCATGCTTGAAAAGCTCTGTAATAATGAGACAATGGGATGGATTAAGGACAGTATGTTTATTAGTTTTGGAAGGTCTTTGAAAGATTCGGCATCAGATTTTATGCAGATAATCCTACCCATAGCACACACTTCCAAACCACCAGGGTGTCTACAGCTCTCACTGACCTCTAACGGCTGCTCAAGCCCTCTGAGACACTCCTCTGTTCATACCGAAAGAGAGAATATTCTCACTAACTCACCATCAATAATTCCGTCAAATTTGAGTTTAATCTGCACGCAACTCCACTCTGCTTGAGGAACCAGAGACACCCTGATCTTTACATTAAGAAGCTAACCACTACTCAAGCTTTTTAAATTCATAGGGGAGTTTATTCAGCTGTTCCTTGCCAGCTGCAAGGAGAAACCTTGAACTTTGAGGCAGAATGAGAGCCTTGGAATGTATCAACATGTGAAGAAATACAGTCTCTGGACAAGCAGAAGCTTACCTCCCTGGTAGTTTAAGGTCCTTCCTTCTGAGCAGCAAATTATTTAAGGCATCAAAACCAAAAATCCACTGAAGTTGAGTTTACAAGAGGCAAACTCTGGTTTAGCAGATTTTAAACAAAAAATGGCCTCATTGCTACTATTTTATACTTCCTGCTTTAAAATGGAAACGGAGAGAAAACTGTTCAAGACAAAACTTTGTGAAATCTGTCCTCTTTAAGCAAACAGTAAATCCAATTATGAGCAAATTCTTCTTGCTTGCATGTGTGCAGCTCCCATCAAGTTCAGCGAGGCCCCACATGCGTAAGTGAGGCATAAGTCAACCACATACTCCTTTGATCTAATCACAATAGCGATAGAAATATTTTGTAAAGTCAAACCATGCTCTCATTCCATTTTTAAAGATGGTTTTACTATGATGTAGTAAAGATCTGTAACACAGTACTAAAAGAAATAAACAAGGCAGAGCAGTCATCTTTTCTTCCAGTTTTTCGCTACCCTGCTCCTTCAAAGTACCACCCTACTATCCACTCCTCCAGCTTCGCAGAGCCACTCCTGAGCCTACCGCACACCTGACACAAAAGCTGCTCCCGGCACCCACCTCCCATTACACTGCTGGATGCCAGGAAATTATCCTATGTGAAGTCTGCCCAGATTTCTGAGTATTTTCTGCAGCTGCTATGCCAGAGAGAGTGCAAAAGTGCACAGCTGTACACATTGTACACCTTGACTGCCTACATCCTCAGGTGGGGAGAACCGCCCTTCTGCAAATCCTGACTGCAGCAACGTACACAGGGCATCTACACAACTAATTCTTTCAAATCCTGCCTCCATCTCATATGCACCTTGTTCTGTTACGGGAGAGACTTCCGCAAGGTTAGGGGAGTAAAAGGAGATCTGTTCTTGCACACTGGGTGAATTCATAGATTGTAGGTGCTCAACATAAAGCCAAAAGCACGTAAGTGAAAGCTGCCCCACTAAACTGTGCGGTAGAAATTCAGCTGACCACTGCCAAGTCCCCTTGGAAGCATCTCCCCAGTCTCTAGTAAACTCCTTGTGAAGTCACTGCTGGTAATGTGCAGCTGCTTTATAAATGTAAATACATAAACAAAAATGTAAAGAAATACGCCATGTTTCCTTCTGCCCTTCTACTCAGAAGCATAAAGAGAACCTAGTCTTACGCTATGGATCACACACCTACAAAATTTCTTCTTGAAGCGAAAAAAGGCTAAAGCCAGTACAGTTTTTTTGGCACTCCCATAACATAAACATTGCCTTTCCTTTTCGGAGCTAAGCCTTACATGCCAAATTTTAAATCCAACTGAAATTTTGCAATCACTGTTAAATGTGAAAATGCTGATGCAGCATTCATATCAACAGCGTTTTGGCACTGCTTTGAATTAGTGTTTGTTCTCCTCTTGTACTGTATTTTGGCACTGGTGAACTATTCCCCACACAGACACACCTATTGCGTTACAACATACGCAGTGTGAGCCTCAAGAATGCCAGAAGAAAAGTGAAGGAGGCCCGCACGGACTTTTAAGGACAAGAGGGAACAGATGCTACTCAGGTATTAAAAGGACAAACCTTCATATTACAGCCACCCCTCAATACGGTCCTTTCCCTTCCTCCTCATGTAGGCTGCACTTTACTTGACCAGCTTAAGACCACTGTGCCCAACAAACCCCCACGGGTTGTACAATTAAGCTTCACCTCAATTCAAACACAATAAATCCCACCCCAGAGGGTTGAGGGACCTCATCAGCAGAATCCTTTTTACCTCGAGGGCACAAGCTACAGAGGAGAGCCTTGAGGTGAGGGAAGAGAGCAGAGGGTAGTAACCAAGCCAGGTGACCCTGTTACCAGACACAAGCGATTTTAGTTACCAGTCTCCCAAACATCAAGTCTACTCTCAAAGCTGCAAGGGATTATCAAGACAGGACTGCTTTAACCATGTGCCGAATGCCTAGAATCCCCAGGGCCACACTCAGTGCAATACTGGTTTGCTATTTCAGTGCCAAACTGTTTAAACCCTCCATCGGACAGGCCACACCAGTGATGGAGCAGTCTGATGACACCGAGACAAAGTCATCAGAGCACGCACGCACACACCCACCCCAGAAAGGGTACTGCTGTAGCCAAGATTTCTTTCTTTACAGGACTGCCTACGGCTTCCATAAGACACACAACTCTCATCACCCGGCAAGTAATGCCCATACAAAAAGTGAACCACGTGAACAGCATCTCAAAAAAGGTGCAGGAATATGGGGGGAAGACCGCTGTTGCTCAAGGTATTTTACCTCATGGAGGGTGAGGTGCTTGCCATCCTTTCTTTTCGAGTCAAATCTGCCATATATTGCACTGTACTTCCTGATCTCCTCCTCTTTGTGAGGGTCCTCGTCACTCATCTCAAAGATGTGACCTATCATCTTTGCCAGTTTCTTATTTGTTTTCAGTAACTCCTTGACTTCATTGGAGTCACTTTTGGGCAGTGAGGGAACCATCCGTTCTACGCATTCAGCAACTGATAGAGCAGCGGCGGCATCCAGGGTCTCACTGTTCTCCTTTGGTGAAGCTGGAGAGCCAAGATCAGCCGGGGAAAGACTGTGTTCGCTCTCTGTGGTGTGGTGTCCTTGCCAGAGTCTCGGTTCGCTACTGCTCTGCAGCGATAAGCTCCCCACCACATTGGATTTGCTCGCACCCACGCTCTGCACACACGTTGTGGCAGCACATTTTGGAATCTTCAGGTGAGGTTCTCTGGTGCTGCTGTTCCTTTCATAACTGCTGCAGGATATCCCCAGCCACGCAGGAGACCCTTCCGGCAGCTTATATATTGGAATGCTGCTGACTGGTAAGGAGGTGAGAGGCTGGTTAAAAAGACCAGGATTTGTGACCCAGTCCCTCAAAGCCTTCTGCAGCCTTCGGACGTGAAGCGGCTTGCTAGCCATGCCTACCAGAGCCATTATCTCCAAAAATTCCTCTTCACCTGCTTCACAGAGCTGCTGGACATCATCACCACCCTGCTGAATGAAGGCATCGAAGTAGAATAAGAGATTTGCTTTTTGTAGTATTCGATACAGCTGCAATTCCCCAAGCGTCCTGGGTAGAGCTGACGCCATCACGGATGACAGAACCTGCAAACGGTAAAAACAGAGAAAGGATGAGCACCAGCACATCGACATCCAGATGCAATCCCCTCACTGCCCATCCTTTCATAAGATTGTCAACTCAAGGGGACAGGATTTCTTTCTCCCATTACATGAACGTGTATGGAAACGAAAAAAGGGGCGACAGCTCTATTTTTTGACTAGTTAACTTAAGGGAAACATTTGTGAAAAAACAAATCAGCAGATAGTTGCAATGCACCTACAAAAAAGATGATTCAAACATGAAGCCAGCTTGTTTTCAGCATTCCCACTTCATGTTTGTTCCCAAGAATGTCATTCAATATTGCTCACTGCTTCTACTTGATTCTATCTTCAGATCAAAATGACCACAAAACACGTTGAAGAATTATTGAATACTGCATCCCCTGAAGAAAAAAAGCTCCTCAGTTTAGACTCTCCTTAATTCTCAAATCATTTACCCCCACAGCACTGCAGAGGACTGCAAATGGAAAGCAAAGAAGAAAGAAGCGCTTCACAGAACCAGAGGATTAATGAAGCTGGACCAGTAAAAGGGTGTTTCAGAACCAAGTACTTCTATAGCTTTCTCCACTTCACATAAAAAGGACCTAACGCCTCTGCTGACCTTATTCACGGCAGCAACATCCGCAGACAAAGCAAAAGTACTGATGGATTCCAACAACATGTAGCTTAAAAATGTTATTTTGGACTCACCTGCCCATTCCATTTGCAAACAGGCCCGAATGTCATTGATACTTACATTTTGGACTCACCTGCCCATTCCATTTGCGAACAGGCCTGAATGTCATTGATACTTACGACATGAAATACCTTTCAGCAATACAGCAATTACGCTAAAGGGCTCCCAGCAGCCAAACTGCAGTGGTATTCTATCCTTATGGCTGCAGAGAAACCATTTGCACAAGTTTCAGCTTCATAAAACCTGTTATCTACAGTTATCCCGCAAATAATCAACTCTTCAGAGAATTCCAAGATCTCACACACACCCCTCTTCACTCTACGATGGCTTTCACAACTACAAGTGGCTAATTTCCAGTATTACTATGTTACGCTAAACCACCAATCTATAAGGTCTAAAGCATGTAATTTATAGTTGGTGGGGAAAGTAACAGAAGTAAAACATGGAGCTGGTCTGCTAACATTACTCTGGCTCTACTATCACATTGCACTTTAAAAAACACACAGTAGTAACCTAAAAACCAGAACTTAAAGAAAAATCGGCACATAATGAGGGGAAACTCTTTTAGTAACGTGCAACGCCCCCCTCCCCTCCAAACTCCGAGATGCAAGAATATCTGTATGCTTAAGGGCATTGGGATACTGGTAATCAAAAGTAAAACTAAGGCAGAAATTATTTTTACAATATGCACTTTTTCTTCATCAATTCAAAATAAATGCACAGATGTAACAAACAGAACTCAACTTCTATTCAGGAGGCATCTAAAAGCTCACCTTCTGCTACAAAACTTTGATTAAACTCTACTAGAGAAAAACAAAACTAGGAGGCCAATGGAAACTTTATGTATGTGGCAGCAACAGCATACTTATGAACAACCCCTCCAGGAAGAAAAGCTCTGGAAAAAAACCCCAAAAATACAAAAACCCAAAACCACCAGCTGTATGTATCATTCTTTGTACACTGGTATTTGTAAAACAGAAGGGACAGCAATAGCTGTTTAGATCTGAGCAGCCACCTCAAGGAGCTGCTGGCAAGCTCAAGAGCTAATAAGCTGCACACTTTGGAACTCAGGGTGAAACTGGAAACATTTAAGAGCTACGTATTTTAGAAATAGTTTAGCTTTCAAAAATAATAGTTAATTGCAGAAAAACAATTAAGTACTGTCTACACTCAAAAGATGTGAGCAGCAACAAGGAAAACGAGGAAAATCACTTAAGGTAATAGTATATAATTCAGTATTTTTAAAATTGTTATTATTTCACAGAAGTTCTTAGAAAAATCCTCCCATTCCATATAAACTTTGACAAGACAAACAAACCTAACATCTTACGGTTTAGTGGCACTTCAGTAAACTGTTCCTACCCTCCCATTTCAAATGGCATTGACTTTCTACCATCAATACCACAAATTAACTTCTGTAACTGTTACAAGAACACCCGTTTGCTCTGAAAGTCATCCATCTTAGCAAACAATCTACATAAATGGACTTTGTGCAGAGAGCTAAATTGGACCCTGGGAGGATGGTGGCAGTGAAATTACACACAGCCCAGGAGGAGCTCATTTTTCCAGCCCACAGGCTGGAAGAGCAGCAATAGTCCACGAGCAGCCTTTACCTAGAGGCTTCTAACCAACAAATCTCCTCATGACAGATAAAACTGGATTAATATGTACTATGGAGGTGTCAGCAGCGCGTCCACAGTTCAGACTGCACTGAGATTTGCATTCAAAGCAGGACTGAAATCCCTTTCTTTTGTACTTTAAAGACCAAATCTGTTTTCCAAATTTAGCACACGAACTCCTGAGAGGCCCATGCAAATTTTCCATTTAAGACTGCCACCAATTTCTGCAGAGAAGACACTTCCAAACACTCCTCCTTTTGACCTCTTTTCTCCTCTCATTAAACCAAGTTCCTCCTGCACTCACCTCAATGACATCCCAAGCATTTCTCAACTTTTACAAGGGGAAGCCTCCCTCCCCTTTCCGAGACAGCCTCACCACGCCACCAGCTACATCACTTTCCCAGACATTACCGGTCTGCTCTGCTGGTTCACAGCCTAGAAAGCCAGGACAGCAGATAAGTTAGTCGACCTGGAGGAGTAAGATGAGGCTTAGGAGGAGGACAAGCAACAAACAAGGTTTGCTGAGAACGCAGCGCCGCACTGCTGGCATCAGAAGAGACCGTTAACCCAGAGGACACATGGCGCTGCTGTTGCTGCCTGCCTCTGCTCACCTATCCAGCTCCAGCACAGCCTTGCACGCCCACTCAAGTGTCAGCCCCACACATCTTTCAGGTGACCTTTAAGCTGCATCTACGAGACATAAAGCAGTGCTTTCCAGCACTGCTGTTCTCATTTCTCAGTGCAGCTGGGGCCGTGCTTTTGGGGCACGGCATGAGAAGCGGTTACACAACGAGGAGACGCAGGGTGAGCTCACAGCCAGAGACTTGTGTGTGCTCCTCACCAGGGAGAGCACCGCGGGTTCAGACCCTGGGGCACCGCGTGCATTCCCGCTCCTCCACAGCCTGCTCCGTAAGCCTTGGGCTTCCTAACCTGCAATCCCAAACAAACCTGGTTCAGAATAACAGCCTGGCAATGTCCTCTGGCAAACCCTAAAAAACTAACTAGAACGATCTGCCGCCTTAGGAGCAAGCAAGCAGATCTTCTAAAACATGGCCAACTCCAAACCCTTTCACGGCAAAAGGCGGGAATGCCAAGCTGGCAGGGGAAGGTCTGCAGGAAGAAATGAATGCAGGGATGGCAGCTGAGCTGCTACTTCTCACCCTTCTTTGCTCATCATCTATACCAGTGAGGAGTACAGGAAGACACAGGGAAGAGCAGCTGTCCTTTACGTTTTTCACATATAGAACAAACAAAGAAGCTTGGAAATCCCTTGTAACAGAAAAGGCCATTTAAAACACATGCAAGGTTGCATACTGTTACAGTGATGGAAGAACCAGGAAATCACAAGTCAGATTTTCACCCAGCCTTTGCAACCCACAACCACAGGTTCTCATTTTCCACATTACCTCATGCACATCCACCGCCTGTCGCCCCATGCCCTCCTCTCCAAACACTGGATGTCACCTTAACTCTGACCACAAACGTAACTCCTAGGAAAAAGGAATGCAAAAGCCACAGAGGCACCACACGGCACTACTATTTGTAAACAATCCGTGCAGGAATCACAGCCTGTTCCTGCAACCGGCGGCGGCAGCAGCCCAGCTCAACAACATCTCGAAGTACAGGGAAACACCCGTTTCTCCCCACTCCGCCTGGTCCGAGTTCAAAGCTGCACATCTCCCGGAGCTGGCAAAAAGATCCGTGGCTGCAGTAAGCGGGTGGTGGAGGTGGGGGAGGTACTTGGAGAAGGAAAACCCGGGAGCTGTGGGACGCAGGCACGGGTGAGGACTTTGCCAGCAGTTTTCCTGCTTTTTAAGGCTGCACTAGAAGTAAGAGCAACTGAGCAGCCCGAACCGATTTTTAGAGATTTTTATTTCAGGTGAATTCTATCTTGAGCTGTCACCAATTAAATTAGGAACACACACAAGGAGAAAGTGTGAAACATCACATCCCCGTATTTTAGGCAAAAAGTGATTATTTCATAAGACATCTTGATCACTTTGGGCGTTTTGAAAAGTCTCTGAAGACAAACCGGATTTTGGATGTGAGAGCTGGCTGCTTTGCATATTCATTACATTTTTTGCAGCGTTTCCAAAGGACTTTTAGCAGGAGAAAATTACATGTAGCTGCAGAAGCGAGACTTCGCAAATTAAATCGTCTTGTCTAGCTCCGAGATGTGCCAAAACACAGCCTCAGAAGCGAGATCCACATTCAAATACAGATGTGTATCTCCCCGCAACTCCCAAGAAACTTGAAACGTGCAAAAAAAAAAAAAAACCGCGTAGAAATAATAATAATTAAAAAGCCCAAATACTTC
>NW_010108102.1:1608-1821 GCF_000699245.1 Pterocles gutturalis | reverse complement strand
GGCTGACCCCCCCACGGGGCCCCCACACTCCCAGTTGGGCACCCCTGGTGCTGGTGAAGCCCTGCCAGGGTCTGGGGGATGAGCTGTGGGTGGGGACAGCTCAACACATCCCCCCACCACTGCACCCCAACCCAGCAGCCCTCCCAGGGTGGGAGAACGGTGACAGCACAGAGCGCCCAGCACTCCTGTGGGCCAGAGCCAGAGATATCTGTG
>NW_010108102.1:0-1543 GCF_000699245.1 Pterocles gutturalis | reverse complement strand
GGCAGCCCTCAGTGCCCCGGGGCCACCCCTTCTCCCCCAGCCACCGCCCTCCTCCTCCTCCCCAGGGCAAACCCAGCCCCTCGTGGGGCCGATCCCCCCGGGGCAGCAGGCAGAGGCAGCAGGTCCCCTGTCCCTCCCCGGGGAGCAGAGCAGCCAGGCCGGGCGCTGGAGGACATGGTATTTATTGGCTATAAGTTAAGGGTGAGGGACATGGGGTGTGGGAGCAGCAGGAGTCACGTCTCGGCTTTCCTCTCCTTCTCGTCCTTGCCCTGGATGCGGAGCTCCTCGTCCAGCCGCTCCTTGGCTCTCACCACCTGTGGGACACAGGGACAGGGTGACACGGAGGGACAGGGCTGCTCCCACCCCTCCCAGCCTCATCTGTGGTGACGCTCAGGCCCTGCTCTCCCAAATCCCAGGCCGGGGAAGGTGCCGAGGGCAGGGCTGGGGGCCAGCACAGCCCCCTCCTCTCCTCCCTTTGCTCACCTTGGACTGCAGGTAGAAGGAGCCTCCCACCGACTTGTCGTTCACCTTGAACAAGTGGTCGTAGTTCTGCCAGAGAGAAGTTCCCCATCAGATTCATCTCCTCCACCCTCCCTGGCCCCCGATCCCAGCAGCTTCCCGCTCCCTGCAGCGGTGCTGGAGGTGACAAGTGCGATCCTGGGGACGCAGCTGGCTCTGTCCAACCCCCCAGCAGGTCCCCACGCTCCTGGTCAGGCACCTCTTGGGGAGCCCATGTCCCTTTCCCTGAGCAGCACCGCAAAGGGTCAGAGCCTGGCAGGCTGCTAATGCCCGCGAGCTGCTGGCACACTCCCCCAGCTGGGGCAGGGAAACCTCAAACTGGGATTAACTGGACCCAGGACAGAACCCACACTCCCTCCGGGGACCAGCTGTCACCCCCACATCAGGCAGCAGCCGTGGGGAGGGCAGGGCACTGCCAGCACCATCCCTCCCTGGCTCCAGGGGAGCCTGTACCTTCTGGATCTCCTCCGGGTTGAGGTTTGAGACATTGAGGATCTGCTGAGCTTCCTGGAGGCTGATGCCGATGATCCTGGAGGCGGCAGCGGACTGGGGCCTCTCCGAGCGCCCTCGCGCGTCTGCTGCAGCTCGGCTCGCTGCCCGGAGACACCGAGAGAGTGAGTCCCCCCCAGCGCTGCCCCCCGGGACCCCCAGACCTCGGGTGGGCACTGGGCAGCACCAGTTCCACCCCTCAGCCCTCCTCATGCTGCCTCCTGCCCGTGGGGGTCACCCAGACGAGGTCCCCAGTGCTTGGGAGATCACCCCTTGGTTGCCGGTGCCCACAGTGGGCCAGGCTGCGGGCAGGCAAGAGCAAGGAGGGCAGGGGTGGGGGTGTGCTGTCCCAGGGGACCATCCTGCTCTGCCCTTCGGGGCTGCCGGCGTGTCTCGGAGCCTGGCAGAGGTGCCGGGTCCAGGCTGGTGCCTGGGTCGGCTGCTGCGAGCCCAGCTCGAGCTGAAAAGCCACAAGGCCAATGCTGGGATGTGGGTGCTGACTGTCACCCTGTGACAAGCCTGGCAAGTGTCCCCT
>NW_010108101.1:31411-61608 GCF_000699245.1 Pterocles gutturalis | reverse complement strand
CAGGGGAGGTGAGACCCAGCCACTGAGGGGCTATCAGCACCCCCTCACGTGCTCTCCTTTGGACATGGAAGGAGACCGAGTGTTGGTCCAGATGGACCTTCCCTCTGATGGAGCACTGTTATTCTCAGGCTCTTTTGGTTTAGTATCTTTTTCCAAGGGAAACAGCTCAGGCATTTCTAAAAATTAGTCTAAGGAGGGGAAAATAAACCAAACCCATGGCTAAATGAACAAGTATTGCTCACCTCCAAAAGATTTGCAACCACTGAGATGAGGAGCACGTCCTGCTCCAGCCTGAGGGCTTCATCCTTGAGCCTCACTAGGGTCAGAGGTGTGGGGTTTTGTCATCCTGTGGAAACCCGGCTCAACTGGATGACCACAGAAGGCTTTCAAAAACCACACTTCACACATGCTTTTTGCTTGGTCAGATTATCTCAAGACGATCCAGTGCTCTCAACAAGAAGGCTTTCAAAAACCACACTTCACACAAGCTTTTTGCTTGGTCGGATTATCTCAAGATGATCCAGTGCTCTCAACCCTGTCAGAAGGTATGTGCCTCCCTCCCATGGCGTTTCAGGGTTTGACCACCTTCTTGGTAAAGAAATGTTTTCTCATGTCAAGTCTGAACCTCCCCTGATGCAGCTTTGAACCATGAATTAAATACCTCTACCGTGAGTCACTTGAAATTTGTCCTTTTGTTTAGACATCATCCCATTTTCTAGAGCTATGAACTAATAGATGGTGACTTGGCAGTGTCACAGGGGTGTACAGGCAGCTGTCTCTGTTCTGTTACTTGATGTTCAGTGTTTGAAGTCAATGCCTGAAGTTGTGAGCTTGGTTCAGTAAAGTGTATGCTTCTTCCTCAGGACTTGACCTGGTGTTCCTGAGGAAAACAGATTATTTCTGCTGACTCGCAAAGGACTTGTAATCAGAGCGGTTACACTTTGAGGGTCAACCTGCACAAGGGGTCTCGTTTTGGAGTGATATGACTTGATGTGTAACCACATCATAATTGGTGACCGTATATGAGGGCTACGGCTGAGTGATAAGCCAGTATTTATAAAAACCAAGAGCTGTCGAACTGAGCCAGAGTAAGGCATGTGCAGTCCAGTGGTCTGTCTCAGTTGGTTGCCAGAAGTACAGTGTGATCTGTTTATTTTTTAGAGCCTTGTGATGGGGGGCATGGCTCTTGGATTAGATGATTAGGCATGTGCAGTCCAGTGGTCTGTCTCAGATGGTGGTCAGAAGTACAGGGTGATCTGTTTATTTTTTAGAGCCTTGTCATGGGGGGCATGGCTCTTGGATGATCGAGGACAGGGCCAGATGGTTCCCATTCTTCTGCTGGGAGGAGATAACTTTTGCATGCTCAGAAAGAGTGGAGAGAAAGGAAAACTGGTGTCTAAGGGAAAGTACTGAAGAAGCTTATGGAGATTTTTGCATGGGTTTTCTCTGTGTTCCAGTCTGCCCTAGTTAGACTGGGGTATCTGGGTATCCTATGACAGCAATTGCTTATGGAATAATATAGGAAATGGCACAAACACTTGACTTTTGTTCTGTATCCTTGCTTCTGGATGGGGAGTTCTGGGTATCCTATGACAGCAATTGCTTATGGAATAATACAGGAAATGGCACAAACACTTGATTTTTGTTCTGTATCCTTGCTTCTGGATGAGGAGGATGCTCAGCTATGCAGAAATGTACCTGGGTCTTTGTACAGGGGAAGTATAACTAAAAAAGGGTGAGGGGTGCAGTGTGAGAGAGGGACAAACGTGGCTGGGCTCATGCAACAACTATGACAGCAATTGCTTATGGAATAATACAGGAAATGGCACAAACACTTGATTTTTGTTCTGTATCCTTGCTTCTGGATGAGGAGGATGCTCAGCTATGCAGAAATGTACCTGGGTCTTTGTACAGGGGAAGTATAACTAAAAAAGGGTGAGGGGTGCAGTGTGAGAGAGGGACAAACGTGGCTGGGCTCATGCAACAATGGCTGTACTTCCACTCAAGTACTACAAGTTGAGGGGAGCATGATGAGCAATGGAGGAGTGGGTGAAGAAGCTCAAAGACAGAGGATTGCTTGTGGGCAAGGGTGTGCCAGTCAGGAGAATGACGTGCTACCACATGTGATACCACTTTTATGTGTCTGATCACTACGTTATTGTTTATATGATGTATTTTCTAATGGAAGTGAACTGGAAGTCACGGTAGTCCACATGGGCAGAATCCTGTTCTAAAAATCCCATGGTTTATTATTTCTATCTATCTGTTTTAGATTCACTGAGTAGAAATACACGATCTATACCAAGCTTTCCAGCTGTGTAGTTACCCTCAGGAGAAAGATTTGAGCGGGTTTGCTACAATGGGCAAGCTGTTAGAGCTATGAAAAGTAAGAAATCTCAGCTAAATGTAGAAAAACAGCCCAGACATTTGGAAGTTTAAAAAAACCAAAAAGTCATACCCCAGAAGACAGAATTTAAGGTAGCTTCGTCATCTTCAGTGGAGGAGTTTTATATACCTATCTAGTTCCTTTTCCATCAGCTCCTGATTCACAGCTTTTCTGGTAGCCGTTTTCAGGTTCTTGGCAAGCAATTATGAGTCCATCGTGACGGGGTGTGCCAGAGGCTTACGTATGTCTGAAGGACCAGGGAGGCAAAGGGGATGAACTCTTTGCACTGTGAACTCTGGCATGGCAGAGGTTGGGAATGAGAGGAGCCTGGAGCTTGTGTGGCCAGAACCATTTGTTCTATGAACTTGGAGAGCTGGGGAGTATTCAGTCTAGGGAACATACATTAGTAGTTTGAATAGATCACAGCAGATTGCGTCTTGGTTTTGAGGTTAGGAATATGTTATATTGTATACATGTCCTTGGTGTAAGGAAGGTGGTTTTGGTCCAGGCAGTTGCTGGTGTTTGCTCCTGTTTTCCTTCATCTCCAAAACCCAGCATTGGGGTCTCTCCAGTCTTTAGGTGCCAATAGGGCCAGAGTTTGCAAGTTCAGTGTTTGTATCTCTGCCTCTAAATAAAATTTGGCTGATGCTCAGTAGAGTATTGAATAGTTTTGCTTCTTTTCATGCAGATATTTTGCACCTATTTCTCTGTTGCAATTCCCCTGGGTACACCTTGCCCTTGTGGCTGTTGATGACACGCAGAAGCTCTGAAATCTGTGCGGGGAGTCTGAGTCCCTTCAGAGTGAGGCAGCAACTGTCTTCAGTTGTCTGAGGGAACAAAGTGTTTCCTGCTGCAGAAGCAGCTTTCCTATCACAGATGCAAATAACCTACAGTGTAAGGATCCTTTCAGAGGGAAAATGAATCATCGGTGTTCCTCTCCCGGTTAATGAAGAAGGACAATGTTTGCTGTACAGTGTTGTTGCCAGGCAAACACCAGCAACAAAAATCCATTCAGCATTATTTCAGGAAATGCTGGGTAGTGTATGTCTCTTGGTTATTACTTTTAAGTGAAAATTGTGATTTCCTGCCTTCCAGAAGTATTTTGAAACATCACTCTTGTTTCGAATGTGCTTTGTGATCTTCACGGTATATACAAGAGACACATATCGTGCTGTTTCCATCTGGGTAATTGATTTGTTACTTAATTGTAGTAACTAATTAAAATCTTAAGTTGAGAGAGACGGTCAAGTCATCCAATATTTTTTTATCAGCAAAAGGTTGCTGCATAGTCTTGTAACTTTGTGACCCCACTGATTTGTTTTACAGGGTGTGTTTATACTGCCTGTACTGTTGATGTTTCCAACACGAGCATTTCAAGTCATATGAAGTTGCTAGTGTTTTCTGGGATTCAGCATTCTAGAAAACTCTTTGGGTGACTGACTCTGGAGGGGCCTGAATAATCCCTGATTTAGCAATGTGAGCACAGTGCTTGAAATTTACCTAGTGCTGGATAAAAACTCCCAGAAGCAGAATTTGCCTCATTATGAGGCATTATTTGTTCAGTCTGAGACTTTTCTAATCTCCTTATTGGACTGAAAATCCCCTAAGAATAGGTTTTCTATGAGGAACCTTAGCATCTAAATGGGTCAGAAAGCCACCAGAAAAGCCTGCCTTTGGTACTATTGTGCTTCAGATCCTGTGTGGGATTGATCTTGTAGGAATTTTGTTAATGACTCTGACATAGAAAAAATAGAAAGTGCTGGTAGTTGCTGCTGACTATACAAAGCCTTGCTGGTACGGGGGAGGATCTGAATATCTCACATAAGATCCAAGTGACCTAGAGGATGGGGCTAACAACAGGGGCTGAAATTAAGTAGTACAGAGTGCAAGATTATGCAGATGAGGATTTAATAACAAAAACTTCTGCTATTATCTGAGAGTCTGTGTGAGGGTGGTGTCACAGCACACAACTAATGTGTGACCAGGCAAGAATAAGGCCTCTTAATGTTTGCATATGGTACCTGGGAGAAAATGAATGGGCACTGAAGAGGTTTAATAAAGATGGGGAAGGGGATATGAAGGTACCTATTCTGTCAGGCAAAACTAGATGATCATGGTGTGTTTAGTCCACAGAATGATGGTGGAAGGGGGAGATTCAGTCTTTCTGTGCCCAAGTCAGAGGAGCACTAAGCACCAGAAAAAAAAAAGAAAAAAAAAAAAAAAAGAGTGCTTTGGCTTAAAGAGATTGCTGGTGCAAGAACAGATTGATATAAATTGACACAAATTAAATGATAAGTCATAACCGACACTGCAATCAGGTTCTGGCAAAACCTCATAATATAAGACGGATAAGAATGAAAGCCAAGCTACTTTTCAGATCAAGCTTGATAACTTTATAAAACATCTCATGGCTGCCAAGGTCAGCACAGTTGACAAAATCTCATTAGGCTTGAGCAGCCTCTCCTCTTCTGAAGTCCATAACATACATCCTGACATCTGAGTAAGCATATCTGGTGTGGGTGATATGGGAGCAGATGTCTTTGGACCTCTTCACACCCACTTTGTGAATGCACGTCAGCAACCTGAATCTGCTGTCCCCGGCCCCACACAGGACCAGATCAGCTTGTTAGCCTTTCTGGCACATCTTCATCTCTTGCTTGATTTACTGCAGCTATAAAGCAGCAATTTCCTTCTATTTCTGGGAGGCAGAAAAGGAGGCATCATTATAATTTAAAAAGGCACCAGAAGTTATTCACATCAGCATTGCGCTCTGTTTTTCCCTTTCCCATTTATCTGTCAAAGCCGCGTGCTCGCCGATGCAGAGAGAGCCAGTGGGGGTAAAGCTCTGTGCTACAGCACTGTGTTCCAGTAACTACAAGCAAAGAGTTTATTAGCTCACTTTATAAACTCTCTCATGAACAGTGGAATTATGGAAGTAGCATCCTTCAGACTGTGTCCCAAAGCTCATTGACTTGAGGTGTCAATAAAGAAGGTAGAAGTGTAGACTGAAGTTTTTTCCTTGATTAAAATACGTATGAGGGTGCCCTAGGAATTCTCTGGTGCCTGATGAGGTGTACCCTCACACTCCAATAATTTCCTTTTATTTCAGCACTAAAATAGTCCTTTGTCAATCTATCTGTTTGTTTTCATGAAGGGGGAAGAATTCAGTACGGTTGAGTTACTCTCCTTAGTCAAATTTACCTGAATTTTTTGCAGTGGGTTCAAAAGTTGATAAACAAAGAAGAGACAGGTGAAGTAAAAAGATCCTGGAGAGAGAGTTAAAAAAAAAAAAAAAATTCAAGTTTTTCTGGATAGGTGCTTTCATTTGTGTTTGCGGTGCTTAATGTCCCAGGATGTGTAATGCTGTGTAGAAGCCATGAGGGTAATTCAGAATTGTTACCACTACACCACTAGTGCCAAAGCTTGTAAAAAAGCT
This sequence comes from Pterocles gutturalis, assembly GCF_000699245.1. Classification (NCBI taxonomy): domain Eukaryota; kingdom Metazoa; phylum Chordata; class Aves; order Pterocliformes; family Pteroclidae; genus Pterocles; species Pterocles gutturalis. The sequence continues at coordinate 55,786 of NW_010108101.1, read as the reverse complement.
TGTCATTATATAGACATGGCAAAAGTGTCCTTTAAAGCAGGCCTTAAAAACTGAAGCTATTACAAAGATCAGAACTGGCCAAAATTATTCTGCCCAATTATGTGATTGGAAAGTGTGGCCCCAATGAAAGCAAAATGTTTCATTGTGAGGGGCAGAGTGATCCCAAAAGAAATCTGAGTTTTCTAGCACAGAAAAAAAAATGTTTTCATCGTACTAGCTGGAAGGATGTGGTTTCAATGAGGCATTTCAATTGGTTCTTATACAAAATTGTCAATTAAATAGATCTCTTCCTTCAGCAGAGTTGTGTCCCTGAGTCAGTATTTTCCAATTAAAAAGTAATTTACTAGAAAAAGTCCAGTTTTGATTTTTATAATACTTTCCACCAGTAAAAACAAGCTATTGTTTTTTGAGTAGGATGGTCCAAGCTTCTTTATATAAACACTTTTTAAGTCGGCAATGCTGTCATGAAGGAAGAGTAGAAATTAGTAAATCTAGTGGTCCTAAATGCATCGAAACAGGCATTGTCAAAATGCTCTCATAGCCTTATTCTCTCCCTCTCCACCTTCTGTTGTTTCTAGAGAAAAAGGCTGTTTTTCTTCATGTTTGGAGAGGTCTGTCACACTTCATTGTTATGAAATAATGAATCTGTCTACTTTGGTTTTAACTTGTTTTTTCAGCATGCTTTTTTCCCCACTTACTAGTTAGTCTTCCTTATGAGAAGTATTGAGAACTGTGCATTGAGGGTTTGTTTTGATTCTTCTCTAGCATTAATGGAGTTTTATTGAAACTAAAATTAAATGTTAAATGAAGGGTAAAAGGTGGGCAGTAATTTTAAATATTTATTAACACTAATTGCAACCTGTGGTTCAATTAATGTTTTGTTAGGGGGAAAAAAATAAATCCAGAAAACACTGACCAACAGGGAACAGCAGGTACTCATTAGAAGTGTTAAACTGAACATTAATAATACCCTTGTGTGTTTGGAAACCATGGGAACAGTAGGGAGTGGCAATAAAGACAATTTTCTAGTGTCTAAATATATTAATTAAAAACTCTGATCACCTCTAATCTTGATCCCAATGGTAGGTAACTCTCCTATGTTATGTCATGTGGATGTGAAAGGGGGAAAACGCCATAGAATAACTGGTGAAAAAAGAAGTATGAAGCCAAGGTGAGGCATTTAATTTTTTTCCCCCAACTTTCTATCTAAGCTGAAGATAGTACTTATTTTTTAGACTTACACTTCCTCCCCACCTGCCTGAAAAAATATATGCAGGGCAGTCTTCATCTGATGGAAGACAACATAGTCCTAATGGTTTTGTGGCAGTTAACTGTTTTAAACTGTTTGAGAATTTAGCTTGGTGAAACACCACCTGAAATCTAGTGAGCTGCTAAACCTCTCTCTACCCTTTTTGGACCCTTGTGTTATTTTGTTCTTCAAAACTAATGCATTATGTAGTTAATATTAGTGCACTGGCAGAATGTATCACCCCCCAGTAATCACACTATAGTTTTCAGTAACAACTATTTTTGCATAGTCCCTTTTCCCAGCTGCAATCTGAATGCCACTATTACAGGGTGAGATAAAAAAGAGAAATAACAGTTTTTCCTGAGTGCAGACTCTTCAATGAAATTGAAGATTATACTAGGATTCTAAAAAAAAAAAAAAAAAAAAGATATGAAATGTGTATGCAACAAACAGGTATGTAGCAAAGTGCTAAAGCTGATGATTAATAGATAATAAGTCTAATAAGAAGATATTAGTTGCTGCCAGGTGACTTTCAGGACATCTTGCTGGGTAGTGCTTTTCCAGTGAATTGAATTATTTATTATAAAGCACGCTAACTTTCTCCAACTCAGTACAGTTGACTACTAGATAACAGAAGGCTGCCTCACAGCTTCAAGGTAAAAATATTTTGTCTTATTTTGCCTTTAAAACCTGCAAAGTAACTCCCTGAGTGGGGAAGAGGTGCCTTCAGGAGAAAGAAGGCTGCCTCCATCGAGGACCCATTTGTGCACAAACTTTTCTCCAGGATCAGAGCTCCATGGGAGAAAATCAGGATGAAGGACAGGAGAGGCAGGGGGAATTTATTCCCTGGGTAAAGGCCATGGGTGTGTAGACCTAAATGCAAGAGCATTGCAGAGCACAGTATCAATCACTGCCTGACTGCATGGTACTTCTTGATTTTGCACATCCCCAGGCAATTATTTCTGTGTTTTCCACCAAGTAAAGCCATTTGTCAAGTGTGCGTCAAACCCGAACAGCAATTCTGGCCTTTAACTGAGCATCTGCCTCGGGTTCCTCAGCCATGGCCCCACATCTTTTTCAAGACTCACATCTCTGTCCCTTGTGATAGCACCCACCATGGGGTCATACCCACCCTTTCTTCCTGAGCCCCAGCTAGGTCCTGCAGCCCTACAAAGGAAAAGATTAGGAGAACAGCGGTCTCTGGTTCTATCCTCACTCCAAGAAAAAAAAGTTTTTTCTGAAGTGGATGTGATTACTTTCTCTTCTCTAGGAGGCAGACAAGCAGGGAAGGTTGCTGTTTTTTAATTCTTTTTTCTGCTGCCAAAGGATTGAATATTATATTGGAGGTGACAAGCTAAAATTGACATTTTTGATGTAAAATCTGTAGCTTCCCATCAGCCTGCGGCATAGGCAACATTATAGAAGCCTTCTTTATGCATTGCATGCAGATAAACATGCTGCATGCAGTTAAAGATGCGATTTTAGTTCTTAGTTTCACATCTGTAGCTAAATAGACAGTTAGCCTAAGTGCTCCACTTTGCTCCATCTTCTTTTGGACATCCTACAATGCGTTTTCCATTCATTCGTTATTTTCTCTGCTCTCAAATAATACAAGTCTTGAGTTCTTACTGAGGTTTCCATGTAAGTATGTCAACAGGCTTTGCTCTCATTCACTGGAGCTAAAAGCACCCTCTGTGTTAACGCCTCCTGTTTCCTATTCCTATCAATTTCTTTTGGGTGATACATGACAGTCAAGTTCAGTTCATTTTCACACTAGGTAAGCAGATTGATAATGTTCCAGTAGCCTGATTATACTGCCATTAACCTCGCAGGGATGTTTTGATGAGTTTCATTCTGAAATACTTAGTTACCTGACAAAAAATATTCAGATATTAGCTATGCAAGTGTTTTCCCAGGCTGCTATCAGGAATTTCAAACACTGGGAGTTCAAAAGCTTGAACATAGGTCGAAAGATCATATTTAGGAGAAAATTGTCTTAACAGTGATTGGCATGACAATCTGGTTTGTACATGCAGCTCAAGGTAGATCCATCACTGACAAAAGAGTGCATCTGAACAGAGAGTTTGTCAGTGTTTGCTCTGGGAGGTGGATGCCATTAGCCACAAAATTCTAACATTGTGGGTGCTCAGTTTGGAGATACTTTTGCAAATAATTATAAGCCATGTGGTATAATAATCAGAACCCCGAAGTCATAGGAAAAAGGCCTAAATGAGTGTATCAGCCTTTCTGATGATCTGGAGATAATCAGAAATTTGCAGATCATTTAACAGCTTCATGGTAGGAAACCTGTCTTCTAAACTAAGTCTCTGCCTACACCTCCTATGCATTATGGGCCTTTTGGAGAAATTCTTTGGATGTTGGACAGAGAGCATCCCAGAGAAGCTTTCAGTACTTGTGGCTAAAAGAACAGAGGGTGCAAAAGGGGCTATGAGACACTACTGGGTTTGTCCTTACCAGCATGTGCTAGCGAGAGAAGTCTCTGGTAGTGTTGTAACTAACCTGTGTTAAACTGCCTAGATTTAGTGTTCAGTGCACAGACTTACTAGAATTTGACGTTCTTTTTTCTTTTCAAGTGTCCTGTCAAATTCTGCCTGATCCTCTGTTGATGTCACTATTGTTCCTCTGAGAACAATAGACTGACACTATTTTTCCCAGCTGGGTATTTGTCCCTGTACATTGAAACAAAAGATGTTGAAGAAATAAAATATTCATTGCAAGAAGCTGGAAAATGCTTCTAATTTGCTGCTTTTGATCCTTGCTGTTAACTGCCTTTGGCTCCACAGTGGCTGGCACAATTGCATCAGAGAATGGGTGTGCAGAGAATTGGGAAACATCAATATTGTTTGGACGACTGTGAGGCATGCCACTGTGTGGGTGTTTTTATAAAGGGTTATGTGCAAATTAGATAGATTGCAAGGGAGTTTCTAGCAGGAGGATGAGAAAACCAAAATGGTTGTTCAAATTCCTTCTAATAACTGGATTTATCACTGTAGGAGAGGATTCTGCTTCCCCAGGGTGATGACAGGACTGTTTTGCTAGAGAAAGAGATCAAAAGACACTGATCTGTTAGACCAGCTGTCCCAGTGACAACTGGAGGAAACCCAATAAACCCATTGCTGGCTGTATCAGTGTTTGTCCCCACAGCCACGATGAAAGATCTTGAAAGGAAGGCTAATTACAGTGATGAGCACACTTAGGCACTGTCGCTTCAGAGGTGTTTCTGGAGTGCCAGCAAGCCATGCTGTTTCGGAAAAGTGTTCCCTGTGTCACTGCACGACATCGGTGCTTGCAAAAGAACTCTTGACTGTGCTGGATGGTTGGGTTCATGTTCTGTCACAGCTGGCAATGGCAGGGTTGTCAGCCAGGGAACTGGTGGCACAGAAATGGAGGGGACAGCAAGTGCTAATGCTCAGGGGAGCAGTGCTCCTGGGCTCTGAGCTCTCAAGAAAGGCAGGTTAGTCCAGCACTCTGGCAGAGATTGAGATATCTGGAGATGAGGGAAAAGCCAAATATAACACGGATGGCATTCAAGAGTCCAAAGGAAATCTTTCCACCTGTCAGCACCTGGCAGAATTAGTATAAACCTTTCCCAAATGCATGCACGACATTGACCTGCTTCTGCTCCACAGAGACTGACTTTGGTCAGCGATGAGTCAACGCTGAAGGGCGCAGAGCTGCGGTATGCGGAGAGGACTGTGTGAATGCAGGGGGGGGAAATACTGTGATCCCTGTCCCTGGAAGTGGGAATATTATCTACATTGTTCTTGACAGATGATTCTCAAATTCGTGGTCCAGGACAGAGAATCAGTGACCATAAACTCGCTCTAGCTGGCTGTCTCCATGACATTTTATCCTACTCCTAGGCCTTTTTCTTAATATCTATGCTAAGTCTCCTTTTTTTTTTTTTTCTCCTCTTAAATCCTCTACTTCTTTTCCTAGTTTTAATGAATGTGGAAAAATATTTGTCCTTATCTTAGTAGAGATACATCACAAATATTGGGGAATGTTATAATTTCTCTTCTAAGTTGTCCCTTCTCTGAACTAAATAAACTGAATTCTTCAACTCTTCCTTACAGGATATTTTTTTCAAGGTGTCTAAAAATTCTCTTTAGAGTCCTTCAGAATCTCTTTAACTGGACTGTATCATGCCAGTATTATATTAGCTATATGCCAGCTGAGGCCTTACTGATAAAGCAGAATTGCTTCATCTCGCAGACAATCCTCCTGATACATTGAGGTATCAATACTAGTCGTTCCCTGTATGGTACTTGAACAGCTGGTTACCCCTACATATGTGCAAGCTTTGTATTTCCCTTACTGATTTTTTTTTTTTTTATTTCCCTTACACATTCAGAACAGGTAATAATATTTCACCTGAGTTCCCATGTGACCAAATCAAGTATTTGCAGTTTCTTCTTGCAAGACAGACATATTTTTTCTGAATTTCTGGGTTGCCCTTCTTGGCTACTGCTCCAGTCTGAAGGTTTGGGTTTTGTTTTTGGTTTTTTTTAATATATAAATGTCCCAAATTACATGCGGTATGCCAGATGTCTTGGCTAATCTTTCTTTCAGCTGGAAGTACCTTTCCCGCTACATCAAGGATCATATTGGTCTTTTTCCACAGTAAATCCAATCACTGGCTCATAGTCATTCTGTGATTGATAACAGGTTCTTCTCTTTCTTTAGTTTTCTCTTAGGAATCATTTGCTTACTAAGCTGTAATTCTTCTTTCCTGGTCTTGGAAACACGGGTTAAAATAATTTACTTATATAAGTGATTCAGTTTTGACAGTAGCATCACACAGAATGGATTGTATTGGTTTGATGTGTAAATAATGATCTGAATGCTCCTAGTGTATATTTTTGCTGTTCGCTTTCTCTTCAAATTGAGGACACTGTAAACGCTGAAAAGTAAAAACACATAGTTGGGTGATACATCAGTGTTGTACAGAAAAACATAAGAGACAGTGGGAACAACTTTAAATGCCCAGGTGACATCTTTAAAGTCTTTGTTGGAGTAATAAACACGTATGAGACAGCTTTTTTATCCTGTGGCTAAGATTAAATACTCCTTAGTTTAGTGGTGATAGGCTACTAGAAAGAAGAAACAGGCTGTCAGTATACATACTGTGTTTGATCCTGTGACCCTGTTAAGGTATGATTTAAATTACTCTAAGGTTACTTTCTTTTCCCTGACTCAAATTCAGAAAGTTAAATTGATAATTATTGCTAGAGATGTTTGAAATTTGTTAAACTTACTGGAAATGGCCTTTTCTTTAGAAAATTTTCATTATCTTTCTTTCCCAATAACTTTCCTAATACTTGGTAGTTAAATTGTAAAAACAGTGAAAAAAAAATGTTTTGGTGCTTTCTAATGGGATATTTCTTTTGTCTTTCATCTTTCTTTGTTTTACTTTTTTCTTCTTTTTCCCAGTATGTTTTTTTTCCCCCTTCTTCCATTTCTCTATGCACTGTTAAGCATATGAGTCTCGAAGTTTTGTTGTTCTTTTAAAATAAACTCAACTGGCAACATGGATGAAAGATGTGATTAAAGCCATACAGCTCATCTTTCATAGAGCTCCTCTATTCTGAGGATGGGTTTGCCAGGTCACATTTTAAGGACCAGGTGAAGGTCCTAGAGCTGCCATCAAAGCCTTTTGATAGGGAGCAGTCTTATGCTTCCAAAGGATGACTCACACCTGGGGTAAATCCCAGCTGCTGCTCCCATTCTGGCAGTGGTGGGAAGGGCAAGGTGTTGCCTTCCTGTGGGATGGAGCAGGGCAGCCCTCATGCCTCCCACAGGGCTCTGGGAGCACAAACCCTTTCCCAGGCTGACCAAGCTGTAAGGAAGGTCCTGGCAACCCAGAGTCAGGGGCAGAGAGGGGGAAGGTGTCCTGAGGCACAGACCTTTGGGGAAATCCTGGGGGTTGCATATGTGACTGTATGTTGCATGTAGTGTTTGTATCTATTGGCCAGACTCTGTAATATGGTTTTTTTTTCAAAGCTTTTTCATGTTTTTCCTCTTTCAGACAAGTTGTAAACAAACCTCAAAGGTGTCTGCTTTCTTGAGGATTGTATTTTGGGAGGTGGGTAAGGTGCTTTCTTAATTTTTCAAACTCGTAACAGCTGTCTGTTGACAATTCAGGCAGGTACATGCTTGGTTTTGTCAATAATTTTCTCTTACAAGTAACTGGCAAACACCAAACTACTCAGTGAGGATGCAACATATTGCAACCTTAGCCTTTGTGTGGCTATAATGGTATCTATCTAACTGAAGAAAAGTTTTTATTTTTATACTTTTTGAGATGGTACAAGTTAACTGAAAAAAAAAAGTCTATTAACTGGAAATGGTGCTTTCATAGTAATGATATTAGTTCTTTAGTAGATTAAATTGTGGGATTATGCTTGGCTGTTTAAGAATTAAATTACCTTTATGTTGAACAATGCTAATGATATACTTCAGACCCCTGCTCTCCATTCCTTATTTGTTGCCTTTTACAGATATGTGTATGGGAGAACTCTTTTCTTCAACATGAAATATTCCCCCCCCCCTCCCCCCCATAAATACCCAGCCTTTGGCATAGCTTTGGGACCTCCTCCCATCACAGGCAGCTGCAAACTCCAAGAAAGTCATTCAGCAGTGAGAATCTAGAGGAGCAGTGCTGGGTAGCATATTTTCAGAAATATATGTGTTTATCACAGGTTGCTACTTTGAATGTTACAAATCTGTTTTGCCTGAGTATATACAGTCAGTTGCATATTTAATTTCCTTTTAGTTTTATGACTCTCTTCTACAATCAATAAGTTCACAAAAAAAAAAAAAAGTGTGGCAAGAAGGAAGAGACTTTCATGGTTTTAGAAATGATGCTAATTTTTTTAGGTCTATATTTTGCTTTGAGCTTGGATTATATAGAGATAAATACTGCAGTCTTTGTTTTACTCTGGAAAAAATAGAGTATGTTTTGTAACAATAACAGAAGAAAAGATCTGTGGTTTATGTTCTAATAATCTCATATTTTAGGAATTAATGACATGCTTTTTGTAATATACATTGAGGAATATCTTCTCACAGCTACACAGTCGAATACTGTAATTTCTACTTTTTCTAACCTTTACCAAGGCAAATAACTTGGAAAATATCTTTTATTTGCTATAAGAAATGACTACTGGGTCCAAATCAATTTGCCAAACTGTTGTCTGAGATTGAAGAGGAAGGATGAATAGGACAAGCAAATTGACATACATTAATTTACTGGGACTTTGTCCAAAAGAGGGTCCTGGATTTTCTGGTCTGCAGGGGTAAAAAAGAATTACAGAAAAAGGTGTCCCTGACCACGGCAGGGGGGTTGGAACTTGATGATCTTTAAGGTCCTTTCCAACCCAAACCATTCTATGATAAACCTTAATGGGGAAGAGATAGTTTGCAAAAAGGGAAGTATTTCCAAAATGCACTGGCATTTTGAAAGAAGAGTCAACAAGGCTTTTTAGGACTGGAAAGCAATGTGTTTCAAAATTGTCACTAGAAATGTAGCTGTAATATGGACAGTGACTACATTTTGCCAGAACATTGCTACTGATGGATGTTACACAGAATATAGGAAACTGGGAAAAAGGGCTGGTATGATATGAGAGAGGGGTTTTTTTGACTTGCATAAACTCAGAAATCTACCACTATCAATCAAACCTCTGTGTGACATCTGCAAAGTGTACCCTGATGGCAGACAAATGTGAGGAGTAAAAGCTCATAGTGCAGAACTGGCCTTTGTGTGACTTTCCAGAAAGACAGTAGTACTGCTGAGAGAAGGGCTGCTGTGTAGTTATTCCTCTTTCTGTAAGTAGTCATCAGTGAGCTCACGTAATCTCCCTTCTCTCCCACTGTTCTTCCATTCATCAGCACTCTGCCAATCCCCCACACAGCGACTCACCCAGAGAGCCATTTCTGTTATATACTTAGGGAAAGGTTAAAAACATTAAGCTGTTCCTTTCCTGTTCTCCCTCTCTCCACCCCCCTTCCTAAAATAATTTCAGGTGACAGTTTGGTGTAGCTCTCCCCCAGTTTTCCCTTAGAAAACATCATCTTATAAAGATAAATACTTCTGGAAGTTTTACTTTGAAATAGATGGCTGGCAGTGCTAGAATTCAAGACCGATCTTTTTTGCCTTGTTTTAACAATCTGATCCTTTAATAATAATGAAAATTTATATTAAAGTAAAAGTTCCTTATGGCCCCAATAGTGGATGGCCATAGCCTGATTATTTTGTTATGAAGCTGCTGATTCCTAGTCTTAATTTTTAATGCAGTGTGATGAAGTATGAAATATGTAGTTCTCCCCTCTTCCTTGGTCTCTTGGAGATAGATTCCTAGCAGTGAAAAATTGTCTTTTTTTTTCTGTGTTGTGCATACAAATCTTAATATCGCAAATCCTTCTTCCCTTCTCCCCCAAAATCTCTCAATATGTTAGAAAGAGAATTAAAATAGCTCATTTGGTTCTGTAGAGTCTGCACTTTCCAGTATTCTTGGACAATAAAGAGTTAATATTGAACAAACTACCTGGTAGTAAAGAAAGGTCAGAGATGAGAAATAGTCATTTCTCCAGTTCTGTTTCTGTTTTCCTCAGTGTCAGAAGCTGAGATGAGGACGTCTTTTTTCCTTCCCCTCCCCCTCTTTGTGTTTTTTTTTTTAATTCCCAACAAGGACTATTTGAGAGGGCTTGAACATGAAATAAACTCTTGCTGTTGTAGGTTTCCTAATACTAAGGTCTAGGCCATTGAAAATGGAAGAAATCTTAAAATCTATGAAGCAGTAGTAAAATCTTATTCATTGGCAAAGATAAATACTGTCAGGAACTTGGAGAAATGGGAGTTCTGGTAGTTGAAATTAAGAATTTTTCGCCTTGGAGGGTTAGCTAACGTCAGTCTGTGTACTTTCCTGCAAAGGATGTGAGCTTTGACATTAAACAGGCAATTTGCTCCTGACTGCCTGCAACTGGCCCTTGTGCCTCTACAATTGAAAGCTTACAGGAAAAAAAAAATGAAATTATTAAATAAAGAAGCTGTAGGAATGGGGTTTTTTTGCTTGTGTAAGCCTGAAGGATCCCATGAGCTCGAGCTGCTTAGCTTATCAAAAAAAAGGTTAAGAAGCTACTAGTCAAAAAATTTTAGGCACCTATACAGGATGAGAATATTTGATATTAGAGGTCTTTTTAATCTCTCTTGCTTGCTTATCCTTGTCTTTTCAAAACTGCATATAAATATTTCTAAGAGTATACTTTTCATATGAATAAAAGTTTGTATGAGGATTGTTTTAATTGAAAATAACCTCTTTAGCTAAACAGCAGTTCCTGTGGAATGTCCCTTTGTTCTGAAATAGTCCATGTTTTTAATGAAAAACTGAAAACTAAGTTTGGTTTTAGAACACTTGGTTTACAGCAGAAAAAAAAAAAAAACATGAACTTTAAATTATTTTTGTAATGTGTTTTTGGGGCATTTGTCATGTAATGTACACTAGACTCTGTCCAGCTTGGATTATACCACCACATGAAGTCCATAATTAATGGAATTTGAAGGACTCTTATTTATAGACAGCTGTAGTAGCTGAGATTGCAGTGCAGTGATTAATTTGAGACTGGGATCAGCAGCCATCATGTGACATGACTGAGGTTAGCAAACAAATGTACATGTGGCTCTTGAGGTTTCTGCTTTTCACACTCAGTTGCTGTCATTATCTTAATCTTCTACTAGACATGCCATGTGTTTTCTGCCATGTTTATAAATCATCAAAATTCATGTGATTCAAGTATTGTTCACCTGCATTTTTTAATTTTTCTCCTTCATTAACAGAGCCCTCCAAGTTGCTTGTTTTTTTCCTGCTCTCACTCATACTTTTGTGTCTTTTTCTTTTACCTGAAAATCTCTAATGACTCATAATTTTTCAATACTGGCAACTCAACTCTGCGTGGCATTAATGTGCCTTGCAACAATCTGTTCTCTCCGCATACAGCTGGAATGCTCTGCCATCACTTGCTAAGAGCATTAGTCTTTGAATCTTCGGCTGTTCTGATGGGGTGATTTTCATTTAAGCCCTTTTTTTTTTTTCATTAAATTCCTTCCTGAGCTTTTTATTTATTGGGAAGCCAGCTTTCCATTGCTTCTGACTACCCAGGAAGGTGCTGTCATTAATTTCAAATGAAGTGGTTTGCTTTAGTTATTTGTTTATGTCTTGACAAATGTTAATTTTTGTTTTCAGTTCAAGCATCTCTGTTCATTAACCAGTTAATTGTTGGAAGGAAATAAAATACTCTGATGCTCAGTTTTATGATTCTGTACAACTATTTTTTCTGCAGTCAAAATTGGCCCCTGATGAATTTCTTGATCACTGATAGATAAAATATCTGCACTAGCATAACAGATGCTGATGAGGTAGGGCAAGGGGAGGAACGCTGGCTGTGCCATTTTGTGTTTTGCCCCTTGGGCAGGAAATGTGGGGCAACTTGCCCTGCTCCAGGGTACACTGATAGATCAAATTAAGTCCTGTAGAAATTATAAACCCAGCTGTTCACTCCAGCTTTGTTCCTCCAGGACAGGAGCAAAGCCTCAGAAATTACCTCAGGTTTTAAGGTGTATTTCCACGCCTGCTACTCCTCTGCTTTTGCACTAGTTGTCTCATGCTCTGTTAGAAGTGGGTCCTTCAACCAACCCTCTCACTTCCCTGGCATTGCCTTCCTGAAAAAGTTACAGAATCTAGTTTTGCGGAAGTAGTTTTGTCTTGCTCTGGTCTTTATTACAACCTGGGGATAATTTTAGAGTCTCTATTACCTTGATGCATTACTTACTGTGTCCTTTTTCTAGTGCCCAGATTTAGTTTCTGCAGCAGGAGTGAGGAATCCTCTCGGAACAGTGCAACGTTCAACAATCACTAACACAGTGCGTTGTTAGCAAGCACTAACAGCTCCTGTGATTTCATTCATGAGAAAAAGGTGAATCACTTCTGGCTGCAAATGCTTCTTTTTCAACCAGACTGGACATATTTGTGGGTTTTATTTTTTTCCAGTTTCTGGGACTCACCACAATGCTTTGAAATTTGGTTATATGAGTTTTGAAATCCTCTCTTTCTACTAGTGTGTTGTGTTCCTTCTTTTCCTTATTTTAAAACCTGTGTTTCACTAATTATTTTAATAATTCAAATGTCTTCAATAAATGACTTTTTTCCTTGTTATATACCTGAATCAAGTAGCTAATTTAATATGTTTCTTTGGTTTATACTAGGTGTAATTAGATTAAAGATATAGTTAGTGTTCCTCCTGCTCACAGGTGGCATGAATTAAGTCAGCAGAGATGGCAGAATTGTTTCAGATGTTTTCTCTTTGTTAAAAATTAGAAGTTGAAAACCACTTCCCTCTGGCTTTTGAAAACCTGTTAATGTAATTTCTGTTTTCACAATTTAATAGACCACTGCAGGTTTACATATTAGCCCTTCCATTTTACACAGTTGTTAACATTTTCAAATAAGAGTTGACAAATGTTTATAACTGGACAACAAAGTGACTGCGTCATCATGTGAGCTTTAGCCTTCTTCACCTTTTGGCCATGTCCCCATATGATCGTGCTGAGCTGTTTTTTTTTCCTTGGTATTTCTAAATTACTGTATTTTCAAGCCAGCCGAAGTGAGAGATGAATGAGACAATTATTGTTTCATTGACTTTGAAGCACTCTGCATTTCCATTCCTCTTCATGGAAAAGGTCACTTTAATCAGTGGTGCATACTTCAGAGTTGATAGCACAAAATAATCTTAATAGGTTATTTGAATAGCAATTTGGTTTGGATAAAATTCCCTTAATTGGAAGAACATGCATTTGCAGCAAACTGCAACATATACTGGAGAGCTCCAAGTTGCTGTTTTCTAGTTTGGCAATCAAGAACTGATTGACAGAACTAGGATTGCTTCTTCCAAAGGAAGAATGATTAAAGAAGCTCCTTAAACACATACAAGGGTGTTGCAAAAGAGATGATAATATAGTATTCAGATGATCAGAGAGACAAGAAGTAAATTTCAGTAAGCAAGATTCAGATTTGACAGCATGAAAATCTTCCTAGAATTCAAGATAATGAGTGAAGCAGGGGGTTATCTTGCCTAGGGAAGCTATGGGAAATTCAATACTGAAGGTTTAAAAGCAGAACCAGTGTCCAACAAGCATGACCTAGGTTTAACACAAGATATGATCCTTTTCTGAAGCAAGAGATAAATTAGATGTCCTCTCCAGGACATTTGCAGCTCTGTTTTCCATGCTTCCCCTTGTTCTTAGGTTTCAAACTTGCTCATGCCAACGTGTGTGTCCTGAAAACATAATTTAGTAAGAAGGCTGGAGTGAGGTTTCTGTTTATTTTCACACAATAACTTCGTTTCTAAATTAGTTTGTTTTCCAAGATGGGGTTTTTTTCAGCCTTTAAAGCCACTCAGGCTTTTAAAATCTCCTTATTCCTCAGGTCTTACCTGACAAATTTGGGCTCCTAAATTGAACCTAAAATTTGTGATTCTTTCTGAGACAGTCCTCTTAAGTGCGATTCATCTCAATTTTAGCCAACTAAAAGCTAGGTATCTAACCTAATATGGTCACCCAGGCACTTGCTGTAGTCTATGGGGAGGAGAGAGATGCTGTTAGAGGACTTATCCTATATCCAAAGTGTTACTTAAAAAGATGACCATAACTTCTCAAGCAAAATATAGGTTTTACACACAAAACCATGTGTTTCCTATGTATGAAGTTCATTGAACTAGTTTCATGGCTTTTAACTTAATTCAGAGAAAGTGTACTGAGAAGTCACACAGGTATAACCCAAGCCATACACAGTTTATGCCTCCCCTTTCCTGATTACATAAAATATGTAAATGTGCAAATTTGACTTTTTTCGTAATTGTAACATTTTTCATTCACAGTGAAAAAAATCAGTATCGTACAATTTTATGTGGAATCTAATCACAGAAAGTTGCTTTGATAAGTATGAAACTGATACTGAAATATGCTCAACTCCCTTACCAGAACAGACTTTGCTGGGACTGATGGAGCTTTCTAGGTCTTTCTGAGTTATTTCTCTTCGAAGTGCTGACACTGATTTCCATATTTGGACCAAATATAAACAACAAAACCAGGAGCTGCTCCATTCTGGTGAAGAATTTCATTTAGATCTCAAAGTCACAGAGGAATTGACTCCTGTAGTGTTTCCAGATTTTCCAGCATCTCACACTCCTATATCTATATTTCTTGTTCAGTCCAAATTCACAGTGAAGTCAAAGGAGATTTAATATATCAGTTCTTTTCCTGAGAGAAAAAACTATCGCAAGTTAATAGGATTCAGTATATTAGAGTATTGCAGGAAAGCTCAGGGGATTTCTTCCTGACTAGAAATTAGTAACAGTGAAGAACTTTAAGAAAAGTGGCATATATAGTGGAAGATAATAAACATACCTTAAAATCCATTGCCTTTGAACAGACAGACCTAAAATGCAATAAGAAAGTGTTGCTGTGCAGAAAAGCATCTTTGAAAAAATTTTGATTTGTTGCTGGACCATGAGAAATTATACTGGGGGAAAAAATACTAGGGTGGAGGGAAAACAGAATTTAACACATTTGTCTTCCTAAGCATCATTTTTTGTATTACAAATGAAAAAGTACAGACCGCCTAGCTAAAAAACTCTGAAATAATTCACTGATAGTGAATAAGTGTTGTCTTCTCTGTTCTTCTCAAAAGAATCTATTTTGATAGCCATCTAGCCTCTAGTAATCTCTTCTAATTGAAGTAGAACAATTATATAGTAGATGGACTGCAATATTACCACAGGGTTTCATCCCTTGAACATCTTTTGTTCTCCGTAGCTGCAGCAGGATCTTGCTGTCACTGGGCAAGACCAGCTACTCTTGCAACTGCCTTTCCAATTTGCTCTTGAAGCCCGGGGCTCCCTAGGGTGTACCTTAGGCTTGTTTAAGAAATGGGTTTGAATTTCTGTCTGTGGCCAGGTTTTTCAATGGTTGTTATTCTTCAGGATCTAAGCAGCTGGTTTTGTGTGCCATGAGGAAGAGCTAAGTACGTGCACACACAGTTGTTCTGGTGGCTCCTGTAATAGGAAAAGCATGGCTGGATCTGCTTCACTGAATGAAGGAGGGCCACAGGTAAGTCCTTGACCCCAGAATCATGGGAATTGACTGGATCACATCTGCAAGTTTTAATTTTTTTTTCAGGACAGAGCCGATGAGTGAGCTAGGAAGAAAGCAGTGCAGACAATTAGGGGCTGGTTCTTAAATGTGCTCCTTGACCCTCTTTTCAGGATACCTATCAGGATAGTCATGCTCTATGGCTATGACTATGCTAAAAAAAAAAAACAAAAAAAAACAACCACAAACAAACAACTAAAAAACCCCACCACCAAATCCATGTTGTGTTCCCAGGTGCAACCCACTCTTTAGCTGAACTGTTAGATCAACCCTGGTGTGATTTCATTCTGGGTTAACTGGTATTTCTCCAAAAAGGTCCAGTGCATTGGTTTTGGAGGTCACATGGTCTGGACGCCATCCTTAATAAGCAGTCTGGTTGTAACTGCCTTATTCTGAAGATTAAGAAAATTTTATAGCGCAGACCTGAGCCATTTCTTGCTTGTTGGTGTGAATCCCAAAGAACAGTCCAGGGCAAATTTAATTTGCTTGTATGTAGCATCTATACTAGCACACATCAAAGTCTGTGAAGGTCATTCTCCAGCAGAAGGCTCTGCTGTGCCCAGCTGCTGGTCATTGCCAACCGCTGAGGTGTCACAACTCTGGTTTCTGTGTTTGTTTATTCACTTCAGGCAAAAATACCTATTGAAACTGGGTAAACTGACCTTTCTGACTTTATCAGCAGTGAATTAGGGAGCTAAAGGGGAGGCAATAAACTGTCCTATAGTGCTTTATGATTTTGAATCTAAGTAATTTTTTTGCACAAAAGACTTTCCTTATTGTTTTTCCACTCTGAGGTATCACTAGGCTATGTGTACACTAACACTGTAATTGTTTCCATAGTAGCAAAGACTTCAAAAGATGGAGTGAGCTGGAGAACAAAAAAAAAAAAAAAATCAAGTTCTAAACAAAATAAAAATGAGTGGCAGTGATACAATATCTAATGATAAAGACTAAAGGTTGTGTGGCTCCTTTGCAGTAACCCAGGCTAATGTTGGAGTGATGCCATATGTTCATCTCAAATTCACTAAAATCTGCTCTTCCTAGCAGTCCATATTGCCATAGCATTTGTATTCCCTGATTCTTTTCCTCTCCTCTGGCTCTGGTTCTTTACCACTTAAACACTCATGCTGGGTCAGATCCTTAGCTGGAGATGTCAACTTGGGTGTCATCCTTCCAGTACTGCCCCTAAAAACAGTGTAACCCAAATGAGGAATCTGGTGGACAAACTGGTGTTTCTCATTTCAAGGGTACTGATGTAAGCCAGCTATTAATTATTTAATCTGGTCTCTAACCAGATGCACAGTCTTGGATTGTGGGTTTGGTTTTATTTTGGCGTTTTGTTTTGGTTTTTTTTTAACACTAAATATCCCAGGAAAACCTGTATTCTCTTTTTGAATCTGCTACCGACATATATTGTATATTTTATGTTGCATACCTGTTTGTGCCTTGGCTTCCCTGCATGCCCAAAGGGAAGTGTAGCGCTTCTCTGTTGTATACTGGTTTTGAGAGGAGGATGTCCGGAGATGAACAGTGCTGGCAATCTTTTATCTTCTTCAAGTCTGCTTTGCATCGGTAATATATATATATTTATCTGCAATATGTCTGATGCTTAAATATTGTAACATTCTGCAGCAGGGTTTTTTTTTTTTTTTTAGTTCTGTGAACTCTCATACTTGTTTTGAAATATTTCAGAAGAAACACTTAGCATTTTGCCTAAACTTGGTGCTAGAAATATCTAAACTAAAAAGCATTCTGTCTACATAATACATGTCAGGATGTTACTGAAAATTATTTTTGGCTGTGTAGAGTATAATACTGTCTAAAATAAGTAGAAGTTCTTTAAAATATATTGCACTACACGTCGATGGCCAGCTGTGAAGATGAAAATGTTTTTTTATTTGTGGGCCCAGAACTCATTGGAGAGTATCACCTCCGCAGGCAAGGGGGTGGAAGCTCTTGTGCCAGGAATCCAGCCACATTTCAGAGGAAATGAACTGGGGAAGGTTTGGCCCACTGTTTCTGGTAATTGCTCCTGCAGTCAACCCATCCGTCTGCTTCAGAAGCTGTGGGAACTCCCATATTTGAAAAGCTGGTCGGACTCTCCAGCTGAGACCTCCCAGGCACATGCATTTGTATCTCAGAGTTAAAATACAATTTGTTTTGGCTAAAACAGCCTCTAAATCTTTTCTTCCTCCAGATGGTAGCATTTGTGTAAATAAGCATTTGGCAATGTTGGCATAAGGAACCATGCCCCTTTTGGAATATTTTCAAAACAAATACACAGTAAATGGGGACAGGGTGATCCTAAGTCATTGTTTTCTTTCAGGAAAGGGTTGTTTTCCGAGTGGTTTTGGTTTGTTTTGTTTCCAGGGTCCATGTTCCTTTAATGTGTAAAAACACATCCCTCTGAGGTAGTTTCAACTGAGGTTGATGAAGGATGCTCGTGTTATCTGTCTTCCATATAGAGACAGCAAACTTTAGCAAAGGGAAATATAATAAAAGAGTGTGGGATGAGACAGTTGTATCTAAATTTAACCTGTCTAATCCAGTTTTGCTGTGATCCCTCGGCCAAGGCCAGGAGATTGAGTTAGATTGTTGACTTGCCATGATATGTAGGCTGTATTTAGGTGATGTACAGTGAGTGAAACAGAACCGATAATTGGCTTTTCTCATAGCCCCAAGGGCTAGCATTTCACACCAATTGGCAGGATAGCAGCAGTGTGTGGGAGACCTCCAAGTTATATTACTGTAGCTTTTTTTTTAAAAAAAAAAAAAAAAAAAAAGTGCTGTGAAGGCCTGAATCCAGACTTATATTGGTAAAAACTTGCTAAAGATTTATCAATGTAGAGCTGGAGTCAGATCTTCACAGATGCCAAAGGAAAGAATAGTCAGATAATAGGTGCCATATGGATTTAATGAACTCTGAAACGTAAGGAAAGTTGTTGACACTAGATGTCTAGCATATCTTAGCCCACACTAGACAGAGCCACTTATTTCCTACGTCTCTTAAAATGAGAAAACTGTACAGTATCAAGGTCTTCTGTATAATGACTGTTGGCATGTTGCGACTTCCAAATGGCTATTACTGCAATTTAGTTATTAGATTATTTCAAATGTAGTCTAAGATGGGCTCTCTGGTTAGGATAAAGTTAGATGTCTTCCAGACCAGAATCCACACTGGCTTTAAATACATTTTATAGGAAGGTAGGGAGGGCCAGGAGAAAGGCGTCAGCGTAAAGAGCAGGAGGGAGACTTCCATAACTGAGTTTCACAGAACATTCAGCTTCATGTGGCTTTAAATACTGGTGAGATCTCTTAGGAACAGTATTCATCATCTCTTAATCAGGAATGTATAGGGTTTCTTTGAGGAAAAATATTTTTTCTGCAGTTTTTTGTCCTTTGAATAGAGCTCAGATTCCTGATGTCCACTTTGGATTGAAAAGCTAATTTTTTTTTTTCTTCACACTACTAACTAGTTCTGGGTGGTTTACAAAGCATCTCTTACATTAAAACTCTATCAGCTCACTGCCTCCATTGCATCTGAAAGCCTGGAACCTGCCTGCACAGAAATATGAGGTTCAAGGACTTGTGTGGAAGCTGAGCCTGCTTAATCTGACTCTAGAAATACTCTGACTTCAGTGTGTTTGGTATTTCACTCCATCTTTGAGGGCTGTAGTTTCATCGTGCTTTAACATGAGTCAGCTTTGAAGTTACATGAGACTTCAGTCTTTTAGGGTCAAAAAACATTGAATAGATTTTGTTTTAATTTTTGTTGTTCCAGAGGCATAAATCTGTACTGAGCCTGAAGCGCAGAGAGGGAGAGGAAGGGAAACAATACACCAGTAATTGTTGTGTCTTTTGACCCAAACAGTGAAATAACTGATCCCTGGAAAATTTTAGTTCAGCTCCTTGGAAAAAGATGGTTAGATAAACTGGAGATAGTCTGAACAGAGTCTGCAAAGCTTTTCAGTCTTATCTTTCATCTTCATTAACATTATTAAATTCTCACGAACCTCATGAATTTTCTCTCACATAGAAAAAGGGTAAATGAAACAAAACCTCTGTCTTTGAAGTTTGTGAAGGAGACAGCTTAGTTGGAAAATTGGAGAAATTAGTTTAGTTTTGGACATTTTTTGTTTGTTTCCGCTACCCCATACTGCAATCACTTTTTGGAGAGAGTTGTTACCTGTACAGCTCTCTGTCAAGGGCAGAAAGGCAGCTGTATGCATCCTTTCTAGCTGCTTTCTCATCCCGCCTGGGGGCTTTATCTAGTGGGAGGAGAGCGTTGAGGTGAATGTACAGCATGTCTGACATAAGTCATAGTCTGTTTGACACTGAGTTTGATACCTGAAGTATAAAACCCATTTGCAGGAAATAATGGCAGTGTCTGCATTTCTGGTTAATGAATACAATTAACTTCAGGCCTCTGAATATATCATTAGCTGGATCTCATTTTAAATGATCTCATTTTAACTATTGTGAATATTTACAACGGGGTCTATTTACAGATCAACCATTAACCTCAGTGCTTGTGTCTGCTTTGGAAAAAAAAAATCCCATAATGTCATCCTAGAGTCAAATAAACAAGAGTGCACCAAATCTTTGATGCATTATGCAGCGTGAGAAGTATTTTTCTTTGACAGTTCAAATCTCCGTGTGCTGTCTGAATACCTGAGAGGATTGCCTTGCTGTTAGCACACACGGACAGCTATGCAGCTATAGCTCATGGAAATAAACACGTCACTTGATAGAACAAAACAAGGCAAAAGATATTTTTTTCTTTCTAGCTATTCCGGGTAGACTGTGACATTTTACAAAATTCCCGTCATTATGGTATTCTGGGGGATGGCCTGTCTCTGAGATTCCCTCATCACTGTACATTTGTGGGAAGGGCAGTGGTGAAGCGAGGTGAGGTGTGCATCATGGTCTGCGACATCTTCTCATAAGCAACAAGTTGGTTTTACTTTTTTTTTTTTTCCTGCCGGGGGCATTTACAGAAGAAGAATAAACTCTTCTCTTTCTTACTGTTTAAGCAGCGTTGCACAGCCATAGAGATACTGCACCAAGGATCTTGTCCGACATAGTCTTAGGGGATGATGCAATGGGGCAGGTTCAGAATTCTTCGTGCTGTCATTCTCCTAGAATATTTTCTTGCTTGTGTTTGTGACTGCCTAATTTGAAAGACTTGTCTGTAGCACGTTTATCTTCAAAATAAAGGATATTTTATAATTCCCCAAATTATAGTACACCCAGTGCCTGATCCCCTCCCATTAATGAGGTCCATGAGTACCTTGGCAGGGCTTCCCACCAGGTTCCCTGCCTCAGTTCTGCTTTCTGGCATCGAGTGATTCTGTTTTGAAGAGCTGTACCAAGAGAACTTAATGCTGCCCTGCTTCTCTTGCTTTATTTTTTCATTAATTCAGATCAGTGCTCACTTCTGTCCTTAAGCTCATCTTGCCCCCACGTACATTTCGTAACCAGACTACGGACCTCATGATTCTTTCTTGCCTGTTTTTTTCTTCTTTTTATTTTAAAGGAAATAACAGGAGTTTGGCAGTTGGAGCTGCTTCTTAAATGCCCTTGTGTCACACTAACCAGCGGCCATTTGTTTTGTAATCTGTAATGATTTTACTGCCTGTATTTCCAAGAAGATCATATTGTCACAATCAGATTGTGCCATCAGATTTTTTCTTTTCCAGTCTCTAGAATTGGGTACGATTGGGACGTGACTGTGGAGGAAGGGGAATTACATGAATGTCTAGATGAGTAAGTCCTTGGGGAGTGTTCAGGGAGGAGAAATATTGACTGTTGCTCTCATGAGGTTTGGTCCTAAATCTTGGTTGCCTTAGAGCTGCCTTTTTCAAACATCCCATCTAAGCCAGGAGGGCAAAAATGCAAACATTTGAATTTTGTTCTGGGGTCGTTTCTGTTATGGTGTCTGGATTGTGCTTCTTTGAAGAATTTTTCTTTCTTGGTTCAACTCTTTGACATTGGTTATGTTTTCTGTTGCTGTTAGTCAGGCTTTTTGTGAGGCTTCTCAGACTTTTATGTGTTCTTTAATGATTGTATATGGCATTTTTCTGTTTGGGAAGCATGAAATGTTCGGGTTGATGTTGCATTTGTTATCCATAGTTTGCCTATGGAATGGAACTGTGAGAGCAAAAAGCTGAGAATTACGCAGTGGTTCTGTGACCTTCCCTCTTCTTGGTCGTTTATTTTCTGAAATGATTGGCAATTTGGGGCCAAAAAGTGCAGGATGTTTAGGTGGAAGGTCTGAGTTTAAATCCAAAACTTGTAATATTTATAGCAACAAATAAATAAGTCTCATCGAGAAATCTTAGCCCTCAGGAATCTGTCATAGATCAGGCTGTAAACCTCACACAAAATTCTTGTGGCTTGCAGAAAATAAGACATTACAGTGACTCAGGTGTGCTACATTGATTCAAATATCTGTGTAAGCTGTATTGCATAGTGAATGTGAGAATACTGGAGAGAAAAAAAAAAGAAAAAAGGTAACTTTTCTGTAGTTTTGCGAATCCATTTTGGCCCTGGGTACTTCCTTTTGTCTGTCTCCTGTTTGGCTTCATCGGCAGCTGGATGAAATATGTTTCAGTAAAATTGTGCCTTCTGGTGTGTATTTGTCAAGCTTGGTTACTGAATCAAACTTCTATGTTCGTACTTGCATGTCTTACATACAGAGCCTGCTACGTAAAGATAATGTGCTGATAATTCTCTTTCTCCTATTTACTACTTCAGCTTGTCAGGTTGTTAAAGCTGAGCGGTTAAACAACAAGAAAGATCAGGTCACGAGCTAGCAGCAGCGCTGTGCATCAGCCCGAACCCCTCCAAGGCTATCACGATGTTCTCAATGTTTCCCATGAGTAGAATTGCATTTATGAACTTGTTGGAGGTTCAAGTTGTGAGGCTACAAATGTTTGTTCGGATGTCCCCAGGCTTGCCTGTGGATGTCATCTTCCTCTTTGCAGGGATTCAGTTTGCTTCAGTGATATATAACCTGCTGAAGGCTATTGCGTGGGGGAAGGGAACAGCCCCGTCCCAGCAAAAGCTCTCAATTGCCTCCTCTCTGGGGAGCTATCGAAAGACAGCTATGATCATTATTCTCCTGCTCTGATTCCTTTCTATTTTATTTCACTTCCTTCCCTCGCTTTCCCACAAAATATTGCGGAGAGGCAACGCGGCAGCTATCGATTCCTTTTTGCTCGTGATAATGACACGGCTCCTTCCTCAAGTGACTCTGTATTAGAGTCGTTAATCAAATGTCACGGCCTGTGAGCATATGGTCTCTGTTCATCGCCAGGAAGCAGTAATTGGCAGCAAGGTAGCAGTAGTACACCCTGGAGAGAAATTTTTCTTAAAAGTGAAAATGCCATTCTCCCCTCCCACGACAGGAATCGCTGGAGTGCATATGTGCAACGGTATATAGCCTTTCCTTGCAGCAGCCATCCCATTTGTAATCCTATCTTGGCTATAATGCTACACTAGCTTGGATGACAATGGACCGTTTTTAGTACTTATCACATAGCAGCAGACAGCTCGGTTTTTACATTACAAAACAGCCACCGCTACAGCAGTGGCTTAGATAACAGTGAAGGTACTGTCCATAATGGATGATCTTGAGCAATGTCTAGTAGCTAGAAGAAAAATCAATCTGACATCTCAAAAGACTAAATGCAGATGAACGGACTGGTTAAAATGGGCTACAACAAGAGAAGCATGCAGTAGAACTGGGAAAAGAAAAAATACATTTACTCTCAGGCAGGCTTAATTACCTGGGTTACAGATCACTGCTGGGTTTTAGAGGATAACATCACAGCTAAAGCTGAGGCAGTACTGCAAAATGGGGTGCTTAGGCTGCCTCTTTTTTGAGACTTATTCTCTAGGTAGCTCCATCAGCTTTATCCCAGGACAGATAATGACCACTTCCCATAGCCCCACGTTCCATACTAGACCAGTGTGCTCTTTATTGTTAATTCACTATGAGCTTGAGTCAACAATTTTATTTTTCATGTATCTTTTGAGAATGACTATTTGCACAAATATTTGGTTTTGCTTATCAGAAGTGATGCAAATGCAAGCTCTCTTGTTAAGGATGACTTTCTTTATTCCTGTTCAGTGTTAGCCACCAGCCAATGTGGCTGGTCATTCTTATTTAAACAAAAAAGTGAAACCATTAGGGCCCAGACATTCTCAAACAATTCAAATAGGAGAGATTCTGTCTAACCAGTCAAGGCAGAGAAGAATGTAAATCTCCTATACTTCAGGTTGCAGAAGTGCAGTAGGAAGTGGGTTCTGAGAGAAGGGGAAAATTTGGAGGAGACATGAGTTGAACAGCCTGAATTGAGGTGAAGGTAGGCACTATAGAGGGGGACAAAGATTCCCAATACATTTGACAAGTCTGGAATTTGCTTAGAGGAGACAGTGTGTATGCACTTGGTGATAGGCCAACTAGTTACTATTAAAAAATTTATACACTTCCTTGTGTAGGGGGACATAGAATGAGTTGTCTAATTTAGAGAATGGTTTTCTGGAACTCAAAATTAATGTTTCATTATGTTGAGTTCAGCTTTGCTAAGCTTACAGATCCTGGAAGGTGTTTATTGTGCGTGGAATGTGATCTGGGCTACAGGGTGGGAACTGGGGACAAGGTAAATTTAAATTGGAGATCAGTGTAGATTTCTGTAGGACTAAAGTCTAGAGTGTTGCACAGCTGCAGCAACAGACAGCTGCAGTGGACCATGGAGAGAAAAATTCATTCTCTGGAATCAAATTCCAATGGGATCCAGTCAAAAGCCCATTGCTTGTTATCAATTTCAGTATGCTTTGGATCAAGCTGTTAATTCCTTGGTGTATCTCTCAAATCAGAATTTCTAATGGTTTC